>NW_027455464.1:0-35000 GCF_040206685.1 Ascaphus truei
GGGTTCACGCCACTCCTCAAGCCCTTCCCCCCCCCCCCCCCCCCAACAAGTCACTGCCAAGTACCCTATGGACTCTTGAAACAGACGGCCATAAACCTGACCCCCGGCCCCTCCCTCGCTGCTCGGATACAGGTGCGGAAGTCCAAGGTTTGCAGGTGACGGGGGAGTGTGTGCAGGGGTCACCGCGCCGGTCTCATGCTGTCGCTGCCCAGGGGGCGGGGGAGTGTGTGCAGGGGTCACTGCGCCGGTCTCATGGTGCCGCTGCCCAGGGGGCGGGGGAGTGTGTGCAGGGGTCACTGCGCCGGTCTCATGATGCCGCTGCCCAGGGGGCGGGGTCAGACTCTAAAGGGCAGCGCGTCTTAAGTCAAGATTCCCGCAATCAGCGGCAGGATCTCAAAACCATTTACAGGCTCAGTCCCTCCGAGGGGCAAAGTGTACTAATGGCAGTGACAGGGTTAAGGGGTCAGTCTCTCCTAGGGGCAAAGTGTACTAATGGCAGTGACATGGTTAAGGGGTCAGTCCCTCCGAGGTGCAAAGTGTACTAATGGCAGTGACATGGTTAAGGGGTCAGTCCCTCCGAGGGGCAACGTGTACTAATGGCAGTGACATGGTTAAGGGGTCAGTCCCTCCGAGGGGCAAAGTGTACTAATGGCAGTGACATGGTTAAGGGGTCAGTCCCTCCGAGGGGCAAAGTGTACTAATGGCAGTGACATGGTTAAGGGGTCACATATGGAGGAATAATGTTTTTTTTTTGCATAAATATGACACCTACATAATAATTTGTTACTGTCACAATGTAAACACTGAGCTGGGGCAATATTAGTTATAGGGAGGGTTATATGGGGCAATAGGAGTTACAGGGTCGGTTATATGGGTAATAGGAGTTATAGGGAGGGGTTATATGGGGCAATAGGAGGAGTTATAGGGAGGGTTATATGGGGTAATAGGAGGAGTTATAGGGAGGGTTATATGGGGTAATAGGAGGAGTTATAGGGAGGGTTATATGGGGCCAATAGGAGGAGTTATAGGGGGCGGTTATATGGGGGTAATAGGAGGAATTAGGGAGTATGGCATTAAGAACCCGTGCCAGTTCTGAGGTGCATAAAGATAATTATCTTACTAATTATGTACATTATACTGACACGTAATAATACCATCCGAACAGGCTGCAGGTCAGATCATACGTGTACATCCCAGAGGGTGGGGGCAATAGGACAGCACACCCCCCCCCCCCCCCCCCGCAGGTACGGAGCGCTGTACAGTGAGGGGCGGAGTACGATCCCTGTATTAAGAGTAAAGTGCAGCTCTGTATCCTGGGCGACCTCGCAGTAATGTCTGATTAGATTACGGTGTGATGATGGGCAATGTAAGAGAGCAGCGGTGCTGTGTCAGGTCCAATATAGTGATCACAACACAGGGCAAGATATATATATATATATACACATATACACACACACACACACACACACACACACACATACATACACACACACACTGACACCAGGAAGGGACAGAAGCTCCCTATAATACAGGTATCCCAAAACCATTTTCACCGCCCGTGTATCCAGTCTCCCCTCATCTTGGGGGGGGGGGGGGTGCATCCAGTCTCCTCTCTCGGAGGTGGGCATCCAGTCTCCCCTCACTACGTGTGTGTGTGTGTGTGTGTGTGTGTCTCCCCTCACTACGTGTGTGTGTGTGTGTGTGTGTGTGTGTGTGTGTGTGTGTGTGTGCCGCGCGTGTGTACCCCTCGTACCTCTTGAACCAGTAGATCTCCTCGGGGTCGGACACCCCGTACTCCCTCATCTTCCTCACCATCAGCGCGCTCTTGCGGATGGCCACCTCGTACCGCTCGCTGCGGGACAGGAAGTTGGGGTCCTCATGCTGGAAGTCGGGGTCGTTCAGCACCAGGTTCTCTGAGGAGGGCGGGAGATATTAACACCCCCGGCACGGGGTCAGACCCTGCCTTTGTAGTGGTTGATTTTGGGTGGACCCTGTGCCGGGTCTTCTGCAGCGTTCACTTTATCCCCTAAGCCTCAGACACCAAAATTAGAGTGCAAGCTCTTGTGAGACACACAACGCTGTGTACATACTCTGCCCTCTGTACCCCGGGAATCTACCACCCCTTGTAACTCCCCAATGTTTCTCCTCCAACTCCACGTTATCTGCCCCCCTCCCCCAGTATCTGCCCCCCTCTCCCCAGTTATTTGTCCCCCCCACCACCACTAGTACCTGCCCCTTCTCCCCAGTTATTCCTCCCCCCCCCCCCCCGAGTACCTGTCCACCTTCTCTCTAGTTATTTCCCCCCTCTCCTGTGTCTGCCCCTCTCCCCACGTCTCACCGAACTCCCCAGTTAGTTACCCCCCCTCCCCCCCCCCCCAGTACCTGCCCACCTATTCCCCAGTGTCTCCCCCCCGGTCTCACCGATCTCCCGTGTCTGCCCCTCTCCCCAGTTAGTTACCCCCCGCCCCCCCCCCCCAGCACCTGCCCACCTTCTCCCCAAGTTATTTGCCCCCCTCCCCCGTTAATTGCCCCCCTCCCCCGTTATTTGCCCCCCTCCCCCGTTATTTGCCCCCCTCCCCGAGTCTCACCGATCTCCCTGCGCCTCCGGGTCCTCTCGGGGCTCCCGTCCAGGATGTGGGTGAGGGTCTCCGGGGGGAAGGAGGCCGCGGCGCGCTCCCGGCGCAGGTCGGGGTTCATGTTTCCCGATCACTGACACAACTACCCGGGAAGGGAGGGGGGAAGGACAGCAGCCTGCGGCCGGCACGTGACCGCAAGCCCCGCCTCCCCGTCACGTGGCTGGGGGGCGGGGGGACCTGTCAAGACCTGGGTGACTACAACTCCCAGCATGCCACGCGGCGCGGCGTCACATAGGAAAGGTGAGAGGGGAACAGGGGGAAGAAGGGGGGGGGGGCATCTTATTCATGGGGGAGGCAGCCCCCCCGCATGAATAAGATGCCTCCCTTCGGTGAGTGAGACTGCCCACCTTGAGTGTGATTTTCTCCCCCCCATGAGTGAGTGAGACCCACCCCCCCCCCGAGTGTGATTTCTTCCCTCTCCAATGAGTGAGGCTGCCCCCACCCCCCCATGAGGGAGATTCCTCCCCACCATGAGTGTGACTCCCCCACATGAGGGAGATTCCTCCCCACCATGAGTGTGACTCCCCCACATGAGGGAGATTCCTCCCCACCATGAGTGTGACTCCCCCACATGAGTGAGATGTCTCCCCCCAATGAGTCACTGCCCACCATGAGTGTGATTTCCTCTCCCCATAAGTGAGTGAGAGCCCCCCATGGGTGTAAGTTCTTCCCTCTGACACGTGCGCCCTCTGACACCGCACAGCTATACCCCCTGCACCAAATCACACCCCTGCAAATCACCCGCACACACCCTCTTTCTATCCATGCTTCTAGGGACATCACCCCAATCCTGGTCCCTGCCTTATTCCTACATGCGCTCGCCCTCGCCGGCCAAATGCAACCTCTACTCCTTTTGGTGTCAACCCTCCAACCTAATACCCATCCCCTGCCACCCTCCCTCCCCTCTCCCATTCTCCGCCACCCTCCCTCCTCTCTCCCATGCTCCTGCCACCCTCCCTCCTCTCTCCCATCCCCTGCCACCCTCCCTCCTCTCTCCCCTCTCCCGCCACCCTCCCTCCTCTCTCCCATGCTCCTGCCACCCTCCCTCCTCTCTCCCGCCAGCCACCCTCCCTCCTCTCTCCCTCCACCCTCCCTCCTCTCTCCCTCCACCCTCCCTCCTCTCTCCCTTTCTCCCTCCTCTCTCCCATTCTCCCTCCTCTCTCCCATTCTCCTGCCACCCTCCCTCCTCTCTCCCATCCCCTGCCACCCTCCCTCCTCTCTCCCTCCCGCCACCCTCCCTCCTCTCTCCCTTTCTCCTGTGCCCTTTGGAATGCTCGCTCCCTTTCTAACAAGTTCCTCTCTGTACATGACTTCTTTCTCTCTCACTCCCTGCTTCTCTTTGCTATAACTGAGACCTGGCTCACTCAGTCTGACTCTGCTCTGGAAGCTGCCCTCTCCTATGGTGGCCTTTCCTTCTCCCACACTCCCTGCCCTGATGGCAGGGGTGGAGGCGTGGGGCTCCTGCTCTCCTCTCTCTGCCGTTACCGAACCCTTTCTATTCCCCCCTCTCTTGCTTTTCCCTCCTTTAAGGCTCACACTGTCCAGATCTTCTCTCCTCTCCCTGTCCACGTGGAGGACATCTATCCCTCTCCTCTCTCAATTCTGCTCCAGACCCTGACAACCTGGTCAGGAACTACAGCTCTGCCTTATCCTCCTCTCTTGTTCTACATGCCCCACATTCTCTCTGCCGCCCTCGCCCTTCTAACCCCAGACCCTGGCTAAACTCCCACACACGCATACTGCGTTACATAAGTGAGACTCCCCCCCACCCCCATGAGTGAGTGATTTCCCCCCCCCCCACCCCCATGAGTGAGTGATTTCCTCCCCCCCCCCACCCCCATGAGTGAGTGATTTCCTCCCCCCCCCCACCCCCATGAGTGAGTGATTTCCTCCCCCCCCCACCCCCATGAGTGAGTGATTTCCTCCCCCCCCCACCCCCATGAGTGAGTGATTTCCTCCCCACCCCCCACCCCCACCCCCATGAGTGAGTGATTTCCTCCCTCCCCCACCCCCATGAGTGAGTGATTTCCTCCCCCACCCCCTCTTGACTGTGATTTCCTCCCCCCCCTCGAGTGTGATTCCCCCCCCTCTTGAGTGTGATTCTCCCCCCCCCTCTTGAGTTTGATTCTCCCCCTCCCCTCTTGAGTGTGATTCCCCCCCCCCTCTTGAGTGTGATTCCCCCCCCCTCTTGAGTGTGATTCCCCCCCCCCTCTTGAGTGTGATTCCCCCCCCCTCTTGAGTGTGATTTCCTCCCCCCCCCCTCTTGAGTGTGATTTCCTCCCCCCCCCCTCTTGAGTGTGATTTCCTCCCCCCCCCCTCTTGAGTGTGATTTCCTCCCCCCCCCCCCTCTTGAGTGTGATTTCCTCCCCCCCCCCCACCCCCATGAGTGAGTGATTTCCTCCCCCCCCCACCCCCATGAGTGAGTGATTTCCTCCCCCCCCCACCCCCATGAGTGAGTGATTTCCTCCCCACCCCCACCCCCACCCCCATGAGTGAGTGATTTCCTCCCTCCCCCACCCCCATGAGTGAGTGATTTCCTCCCCCACCCCCTCTTGACTGTGATTTCCTCCCCCCCCTCGAGTGTGATTCCCCCCCCTCTTGAGTGTGATTCTCCCCCCCCCTCTTGAGTTTGATTCTCCCCCTCCCCTCTTGAGTGTGATTCCCCCCCCCCTCTTGAGTGTGATTCCCCCCCCCCTCTTGAGTGTGATTCCCCCCCCCCCTCTTGAGTGTGATTCCCCCCCCCTCTTGAGTGTGATTTCCTCCCCCCCCCCTCTTGAGTGTGATTTCCTCCCCCCCCCCTCTTGAGTGTGATTTCCTCCCCCCCCCCTCTTGAGTGTGATTTCCTCCCCCCCCCCCTCTTGAGTGTGATTTCCTCCCCCCCCCCTCTTGAGTGTGATTTCCTCCCCCCCCCCTCTTGAGTGTGATTTCCTCCCCCCCCCCTCTTGAGTGTGATTTCCTCCCTCCCCCCTCTTGAGTGTGATTTCCTCCCTCTCCAGTGAATGAGACTGCCCACCATGAGTGTGATTTGCGCCCTCCCCCATGAGGGAGATTCCTCGCCCCCCAATGAGTAATGAGTACGTCAGTATTAGGTGGTACCTTTTTTTTTTTATTGGGACTGCTATAGATATAAGACAAGTGCTAGAGCGTTCTCCTCAGGGGGGTGGGAGATGCAGGGGGGAGAGGGGGTAAGGGGCAGTGAGACATAGGACCCGACATCCATCAGCAGTGTGCAGGGGGGTGGGAGATGCAGGAGGGGAGAGGGGGTAAGGGGCAGGGAGACACAGGACCCGACATCCATCAGCAGTGTGCAGGGGGGGGGAGATACAGGGGGGAGAGGGGGAGGGGGTAAGGGGCAGTGAGACACAGGACCCGACATCCATCAGCAGTGTGCAGGGGGGGGAGATGCAGGGGGGGGAGAGGGGGTAAGGGGCAGTGAGACATAGGACACGACATCCATCAGCAGTGTGCAGGGGGGTGGGAAATGCAGGGGGGAGGAGAGGGGGTAAGGGGCAGTGAGACACAGGACCCGACATCCATCAGCAGTGTGCAGGGGGGGGGAGATGCAGGGGGGGGAGAGGGGGTAAGGGGCAGTGAGACATAGGACACGACATCCATCAGCAGTGTGCAGGGGGGGGGGAGATGCAGGGGGGGAGAGGGGGTAAGGGGCAGTGAGACATAGGACACGACATCCATCAGCAGTGTGCAGGGGGGGGGAGATGCAGGGGGGGAGAGGGGGTAAGGGGCAGAGAGACACAGGACCCAACTTCCATCAGCAGTGTGCAGGGGGGGGGAGATGCAGGGGGGGAGAGGGGGTAAGGGGCAGTGAGACATAGGACACGACATCCATCAGCAATGTGCAGGGGGGGGGAGATGCAGGGGGGGAGAGGGGGTAAGGGGCAGAGAGACACAGGACCCAACTTCCATCAGCAGTGTGCAGGGGGGGGGGGGGGAGATGCAGGGGGGAGGAGAGGGGTTAAGGGGCAGGGAGACATAAGACCCCACATCCATCAGCAGTGTGGGGGGGTGAGAGATGCAGGGGGGGGAGGGGGTTCATTGTATAATTCGCAGAGAGGCCGGGAGACACATTACACACACCGATGGTAGTGGGTTAACCCCCCCAGATCAGCATGGAGTCTTGCTTTAGTGTCGGACTTTATTATCATTTTGAGTCCCAATGTTTTCCGCTCCCGATGCTGTAACCCGGACGGTTACCACGGAAACACGCTGGCATTCCCGGCATTCTCACCGGGGCGCCCAAACTTTCTCCCCCCCCCCGTGGGAATACAGGTGAAGCAGAAAGCTGAGCGAAGGGATCCCGGCCAGGATGCTTCCGGCTCCTGCAGAGCATCACTTCCTGTGGGAGATCAGCGCAGGCGCCGTCCCGGACGGAGCCACGGTGCGCACGTTCGGCAGGTGAGCTCCGCGCCACCTCAAAGCTACACTTTGTTTCCCTTCTATATAGGATTGGAGCCGGACGGGACCGCGTTCATTTCCGCGCCGGGGACCCCCTGCGCCCCCGAGCTACCCCTGTAGGGGGCGCCGGGAGCAGCTCCGGCTGGGCTAGTTGGGGCTATCCAAATGGCAGATTTAAATGTCTCGCGGGCCAACAGGAAGCCGTGATGTCATCCCTCGCGGCTTCTTATTGGCCCATGTGACCGGGACATTTAAACCTGCGGAGCCGCTACCGGCGCCCCCTACGGAGGTCAGTGTTTCGGGGTGCAGGGGGTCCCTGGAGCTGAAATTAACGGGGTTCAAGTTTGCGTCCGATTTAAACGCACACGGTCCTACAACTGATCCGGATCAGGACCGTTCGCGTTCCAAGAGCTTACGATCTAATTACTGCACAGATCGCAGGCAGGGGGCTCCTCCAGCTCACTTGTCCATCCTGCTCCCAGGCTCAGCTGCTACGATCTGGCGCAGTCGGAGGCGACACTCGCCGCCCACCACGCCTCCGGTCAGCACCAGCTGCGGGTCAGCACGCGCTTCGTGGAGCCCTTCCCGGCACGGGTGGGATCCCATTACCTGGCCCTGGGGGAGCTGGACAAGCCGAACGGTGAGTGTTTCCGGAGTCTGTAACCCCCCCCCCCCCCGGTGCCGGAGAGACGCCGCGGTGACTGTCGCGTTCTTGCGTTTCCAGGTGGGCTCCCTCTGCTGCGCGCCCGGCTGCTGACCTGCATCGATGGCGCCGACCTCTCCCTGCTTCAGCACGCGGTGGAGGAGCAGCGACGCTACCTCCGGGAGAGGGCGGGGACGGCCGAACGTGACGTCGCGCAGTGTTCAGCTGGCGGATTGGCGCCCGGGACTCTGCAGGGTGACGGACGCAGCTAGCCACATTCACCTACGCTGAAGCCGCAACTCCGACGGATGGCGAGAGCCGCGGGCAGCCGTGTGTCCGCTGCGTTTCTCTTAAAGATACAGTACTCGTACAGACGCTACATTCCACTGCAGCGTCGGCGGGCTGCGTCCGCCTGCCCACCCCTCTGTCTATTTGCAGGTGTAGATAAGATATGCACCCAACACGTATGTTAATATGCGCGTGTAGAGGGGATACGTCTCAGTGTGTACCGTATACACATATTACATATTTCTGTAAATATTTGGTGTGAGGTTTTTATTGGCGGAGCCGGCTATTGAAATGCTAATTATTATTATAATATTATTATTATATTATTATTATTATTATTATTACTATATCAGTTCTACATTTCTTTTGAAGTTTCCGTAAACGATTTTTTCCCGAGCGCTTTTTTACATGTATTTGTGTTATTTATTTGTGCGCAGGGTTGACGCAGGGGGACTCCGCAGCTGAACCCCTTTAATTTCATCTCCGGGGACCCCCTGCTTCCGGAGAGACTTACCTCCGTAGTAGGTGCCGGGAGTCGCTCGGCTCACGGGGGGCGGCGTTTTCGAAGCACCCACGCCCTGCGGGCCAAGAGGAAGCCGTGACATCATCGGGTCCGGCTTCCCATTGGCCGGCGTGACGCGGGAGTTTTAAACTTTAAAACCCAGCTGGGTCAGCCAGAGCGGCTACCGGCACCTACTGTGGGGGTATGTATCTCCGGAAGCAGGGGGTCCCCGGAGATGAAATTAACGGGGTTCAGCGCTGGGGACCCCCTGCTTCAACCCCGTGTTAAAAAGAAACGCTTGGATTGCCCCTTTTAGATGTCCCATCCTAAAGAAATTCTGTCGGACTTTCTTTGGCTAAACAATTTGTAGCGTTACCAAACTGCTGAGTATTTGGGGTCCGTGTGTCATCTCATTATCCCCCACACTCGCTGTCTTATATGCAAATGACCTCTGGCAGTGAAGGGGTTTATTAAACACTGGAGCCCATCGATGAATAATACATTGCGGTGGATTATTGTTATTGCCGATAGTTTTGCCCTCGTGTTTCTGGGGACCTGCGCAGTCACCACTCGAAGCGCCAATTCCCTCCTGGGGTTAGGATGAAACGTCTACGGTATTGGGAGTGGGACTCCGTCTTGGATTCATTCTAGAGCCGGGGTGGGGCAACTCCGGGTCCTCAAGGGCCACCAACAGGTCAGGGTTTCAGGATATCCCTGCTTCAGCACAGGTGGCTCAATCAGTGTCTCGGTTGAAGGCTGAGCCCCCCTGTGCTGAAGCAGGGATATCCTGAAACCCTAACCTGATGGTGGCCCCTGAGGACTGGAGTTGCCCCCCCCCGGCTCTTGTCTCTGGATTATTTGTTAGATGAGTGGACATCGCCACATTATGTAGGTCATTAAGTTTACACTTTGTCTGAGATCAGATGCATTGTAAGGAACCCCAACCCTCTCTAATAGCGCGCCTGAGATCAGATGCATTGTAAGGAACCCCGACCCTCTCTACTAGCGCGTCTGAGATCAGATGCATTGTAAGGAACCCCAACCCTCTCTAATAGCGCGTCTGAGATCAGATACATTGTAAGGAACCCCGACCCTCTCTAACAGCATGTCTGAGATCAGATGCATTGTAAGGAACCCCGACCCTCTCTAATAGCGCGTCTGAGATCAGATGCAGTGTAAGGAACCCCAACCCTCTCTAATAGCGTGTCTGAGATCAGATGCATTGTAAGGCACCCCGACCCTCTCTAATAGCGCGTCTGAGATCAGATGCAGTGTAAGGAACCTCGACCCTCTCTAATAGCGCGTCTGAGATCAGATGCAGTGTAAGGAACCCCAACCCTCTCTAATAGCGCGTCTGAGATCAGATGCATTGTAAGGAACCCCGACCCTCTCTAATAGCGCGTCTGAGATCAGATGCATTGTAAGGAACCCCAACCCTCTCTAATAGCGTGTCTGAGATCAGATGCATTGTAAGGCACCCCGACCCTCTCTAATAGCGCGTCTGAGATCAGATGCAGTGTAAGGAACCCCGACCCTCTCTAATAGCCCGTCTGAGATCAGATGCATTGTAAGGAACCCCAACCCTCTCTAATAGCCCGTCTGAGATCAGATGCATTGTAAGGAACCCCGACCCTCTCTAATAGCGCGTCTGAGATCAGATGCATTGTAAGGAACCCCAACCCTCTCTAATAGTGCGTCTGAGATCAGATGCATTGTAAGGAACCCCGACCCTCTCTAATAGCGCGTCTGAGATCTGATGCATTGTAAGGAACCCCAACCCTCTCTAATAGCACGTCTGAGATCAGATGCATTGTAAGGAACCCCAACCCTCTCTAATAGCGCGTATGAGATCAGATGCATTGTAAGGAACCCCGACCCTCTCTAATAGCGCGTCTTTCAGTAATGAAAGTTAGATAACGCTATCTAACCACCATGAAGATACATGGATCCATGCAACGTTAAAGACTGGGTCAGACCCCCCCACATCTAATAGATAATTAATTCAATGTAGATAAGGGGCGGCCAACTCCAATCCTCAAGGGCCACCAACAGGTGAGGTTTCAGGGTATCCCTGCTTCAGCACAGGTGGCTCAGTTGAAGACTCACCTGTTGGTGGCGCTTGAGGACTGGCGCTGGCCACGCCTGATGCGGACGGAGCAGCAAATTTCGTGATATAAAAAGAAAAGAGAATAAAATCGGGGGCAAGTCTTTTATTGACGAATACAGCAAGGCCGCGCTTATCGTCCCGGCGCCGGTGACGTCACGCTGCGGTCGCTGAAAAAAAAATCTAATTGAATTGATTTCCAGCGATCGCGACCGAGCGGTCGCGTCGCCCCTACTACAAGCGCACGCGACGGATGCAACACATTTTGTTTTGACGCGACGTCGCTGGGACTATAAGCGCGGCCTAAGAAGACACAGATTACATACACCACGGGTACTGGACATCTCCGCCATTAAGGAACCTGGAACGGGGAATGAAACTATTTTACCGACAGGAACGATACAAACGACATTATTATAAAATAGGACACAGCAACAGGACCCTGGGCCGGATCTCGGTTCCTTGGGGGAGTGGATACATTTGAATGGGAAGGTCAGTTACCCTCGCCCCTAGTACTTGTAGGAGGACGACATGGAGGAGATGGTGTTCACAGGGCGGTAGGTGGCATGCTGGTAGCTCTCTGAAGCCGCCGGGAGAAGCAGGAGGCCACTCACGCAGTCCCTCCGGGACTGTGCCATGGCGTCCTTGTAGTTCATCTTCTCCTTGGTGAGGGGGTCTATGAGATTCTTTTCGTAGTTCGTCTCATCCTGGATTTGAGCGGCCAGGTCTTTGCTGACCATCCCCAGCCCAACGGCCTCCGACACTGGGATCCTGCCCGTCTTCTTGGGGTCAATAAGACCTCCCGTGAGGTGCTGAACCTGCAGGTAGGGGAAGGCTGCCTCCTTGGTCATTAGTCCCTTCTGCACGGCCTCTCCCACGGACAGACGCTTCTTGGTCGTTGGGTCCTCCACACCCGTGAAAGCTTTCTGGGCGTTGAGCAGACTGTGCATGTTGTTGCCATCGATGAGCCCCCTGTCTATGGCTTTATGAATCGAATACCGGTCTTTGCTTAGAATGTCGATGATGCCGCCGGTGGCAGCCTGAGCTTCCAGCAGCTTCTGACCCGTCGCCGGATCCAGCATTTTCCTGGTCACTGCGCTTCTGACCGTGCATTTGGTGTCTATGGTGGAGTCGTAGATTCCAGAGATGGGGAAGCTGTCGTCGTGGAAGACCTTGGGGGAGCTTTGGGTGAAGAAACTCTGGGTATGGGTTTGGCTTTTGGGGGACGTGAGTGGGGACTTGGACCCAATGATGGAGCCGATGGACAGTGACGCAGGCTTGCTTTCTCCGGCCACCAGCAGGGCAAACTCTGAAATCGGGAGATTGCCGTCTCGGTACATCTGGAGCTCCTCCTTGGTGATATTCCTAGTCCTCAAAGCTTCTTCGATAGAATATTGCTTTCCGCTTTTCTTATCCAACAGGACAGATATTTCACCGCTGGAGCCCATGGTGGAAATCTCCTCCCAGTCACACTCTAGTTCCTGCAGCTGGATATACTGGTTCCTATCTATGATGCCTCTCTTGTAAGCTTCATAGGGCGACATTTCCTTTCCAGTGTCTGGGTCCAGGATAGAAATTTTCGTGGAGACATTGGTCTCCCTCATTTGCGTCTCCTGGTTGCGCTCTTCGCGGTTGACGCGGGACTGCAGGTCCCTGATGCTTCTCTCCTTCTCGTAGATGTGGTCTTTCTCCTTCAGGATGTCGGTTTCCAGTAGGGATAGCTCTTGCCCCAACTGGATCTTCTTCTGCCGGTCATTCTGTGCTCTTTGGGTGAGGAGTTCTGACTCCTTGCTCAAGAACACGCTCTTCTGCTGCTTTTGTCTCCCCAGTTCCCGGAGCTCGTTTTCCAGTGTGGCTTTCTCCTGCTGCGCCTGCGCTCTTGCTTTCAAAAGATCGGCTTCCTCCCTTGACCACGTTCTCTTCATGCCATCCACCCTCTCGATCTTCTCCTTGACTCTCCTGTTCTCATCCTCTGCGTTCTGCCTGGCGTTACGCTCCTTGTTGTAGAGCTCTCGCAACCTGACCCTCTCGTTCTGTATCACCTTGTCCTTCTCCACTCGGATCACCTCCTTGTAGATGGTCTTCTCCAGCAATTTCTCCTTCTGTATGATGTCTATCTTTATCTGAAGGTTTTTGCACTCCCTCTCTAGGTTCAGCATCTGGCTCTTCTCCTTGTTCAGGTCAATGCGCAGAAGGTTTGCTGACTTTTCCAGTATGGGATCCTTTTCTACCTTCAATACTTCCTCCATCACAATCTTCTCCTGCACGGGAGCAGGGCTCTCCTCAATCTCCTTGATCCTCTGTGTGATCTGACGCAGCTCCTTCTCTGCTGCCAGCTTCTTGTCCCTCTCTTCCTGGAAGTTCAGCAACTTTTCCTTTTCTTCCACCAGAGTCCGCACCTGCTGCACCTCGCGTTCCAGGCGACGCCTGTTGCTCGCTTCCTCGTCCAGCGTCCTGCCAAGCCTGTTATGGTCCTCTCTCACCTTGGGGTCCTTCTGTAGGAGGACCACCTCTTGCACCACCACTCTTTCCTCTGGCTTTCTTCTCTCCATCATGATGTACTTATTTTGCAAGTCGTACACTGTGTCCTCCATCTCCCTCCTTTTCTGGGATTCGTCTCGCACTTCCTGACGCAGGCGCTCTACCTCCCTTTCCAACACAGGGTCGTTTTCATACTTAATAACTTCCTTGTTAACTGTCTTGGTTTCCACCTTCGACCTATCTGTCTTCCACTGGTCTCTCTCTTTGGACAGCTTGGATTTTTGCTCCACCCATCTGCTGTTTGCTGACTCCAGATCTCTCATCTGCTCTCTCAGCCTCTCTATCTCCCTAAGCACCTCTGGACTCTTCTCTAACTTGACCACTTCCTTGACCAGCTCCTTATACTCCACCGTGGGCTTCTGTGACTTCAGCAAAGTCACTTCACTGTAGACCGTGTTCAGCTCCTTCTCATAAACGATTTTTTTAGAGGTAACCTCTTGCAGTGCATTCTTCAACCGAGTGATCTCCCTCTCAGTCTCGGGGTCCACGACATATATCTCGTTGACCCTTTCCTTAATTTCCACCCTCGGTTTTTGCTTCTCCACCACCACATACGTGGACTGCAACTCTGTAATATCCCGGATCAGCGTCACGCTCTTCCGTCTCTCTTCCTCGATAAGCGTCCTGAGCCTGGCCGCCTCCTTCAGGATTTCTGGGTCCTGCTCCACCTTCTTCACCTCTTTCACTATGACCTTCGGCTCCACCGATTCTATCAATTTCTCCAGTTCCTCTGTCCTGCACTTCAGCTTCACAATGTTGTCCTGCAGTGACTTCCTCCGGAATGTCTCATCGTCAATCTGCAGCTGCAGCGTCCTGGAGGCCTTCATCATCTCCGGGTCCCGTTCCAGCTTCACCACCTCCTTCAGCACCACCTTCTCTTTGATGTTTGGCTGCTTCTGCTCCAGTGCAAGCACCTCTTTCTTGAGCCGCTCCAGCTCCATGTAGATGGAGTTGTTCTCCTCCTTCAGATGCTTGATCTCCTGCCTCAGGGTGGATGCCTGAGACTCCATGTTGGAGTCCTTTTCTATCTCTGTGACCTCCTTGGTCAGCATCTGGGGTTTGACGTTCTTCCTCTGGCTCTCCAGGCTCACCACTTTCTTGCTCACCACCTCGATCTGTGACTGCGTGGCTTCTCTCTCTTTGTAGGCGCTCTCCACTTGACTCCTCAGTGCTGCCAGCTCGCTCTCCAACCTGGGCTCCCGGTAATACTGCACCACCTCTTTCTCCTCCAGCCGCTCCACGGGTCTCTGTGTCTTGAGCAGCAGCAGCCGCTTCCTGTTCTCCTCCAGCGTCCCCTGCACCAGGGAAACCTTTCTCTTCTCGTCCTCCAACTCTTTCAGCAGGTTCTCCGACTCCTTGGTGGACCTCATGGTGTTCTCCGAGCGCAGGTTCTGCTGCACCGACATCTGGGAGCTGTCCTGAACGTCGGTCTGCAAAAAGAACGGAAAGGTAATATTGCATGTGTCCAAACGTGTAAAGACGATGGGTGGATGAGGAGCGCTGGCTGGACTGCTCTTACGCTAAGATCGGACATGAGCAGAGTGTTGGAGAAGGAGGAGGGAATGGTATCAGTGTTTTATTTTCAATTTTTCTCCTTAAAGCAGAAGTAGGTGGAAAGAAAAAAAAGCTCACACACACACACACACACACAATTACTGTAGGCAGGGTCTCCGGCAGGGGAGGAGAGCAGAGACGTGTGTTTTTGTATGTATTTGGGGTGTGTTGTTTTATTAATGTGTTTTGTGGGGGGATAGTGTGGGGCTGGGGGAGGGGTGGGGGGAAGGGAAGGCGTGTGAGGAGGAGGGGGGATTGGGGGAGCGTGATTGAGTGGGTGTAAATGATGAAAGCTGGTGAGAGGAGAAGGAGTGAGGAAGAGGGGGTCAGACGGAGGTGAGAGAAATACATGGGAAGAGGGGGGGGGGGGGAATAAAGGAGGGGGTTTGCAGGGTGTGAAATGGGGGCTCGCAAGATTGCCGCCACTGGGGGGGGGTGTCCAATCATAACTCTAGTCCTGGGCCCCAGGAAGTCTGTCTGCGGCCCTGACTATAGGTGCAATAGGACTGGAAGGGAAGGTAACTGCGAGGTTATCTGAGGTCTCAGTGAAGTGGGAAGGGTTGTAGCACTGTGGTCATTGTTGGACTTGGATAGGTGAGACATTAGGGGCCCCTTCTGCACGGTGTCATTCTGAACAGATTCCTATATCTCGGCGTATTAGCCGCTAACCACTATAATCACCTTTTCCAAAACCTTCCTGGCAAACTCCAGCTGGTTCAGCTGCTGCTTGCTCTCCACCGCGGCCTCCGTGTAACGTTTCACCAGATCTTTTTGCTAATGAAGGGTTAAAGAGAGAGCGTTCAGAAGGTGTTATCCCTAACTGGGCCTCGCCCGGTCCCCTCCTCTCTATCCCCAGCCGCACCCACCTGGTGCTCGATGCCATCCTGCAGGGTGGCGACGCGCGGTTTCTTGGGGGAGCTGGCGCTTACGGAGTCGTCCAGAGTGGAGCAGTACCGGTCAGCCTGCGTCTCGTACTCCTGTGAAAGGGGTTAAAAAAACAAAACAGGTGGAGAATGGAGAGAGGAGAGAAGCAGCGGATTCTGTTGTGGTTTTCCACCGAGCCCAGAGAGTCTGTAACAGGCCCTTGCCCACGTATTTCGCTCTTCCTCTCCCAATCCCATTTCATTTTGCCAGATGACATCATGTAGGGGTGCCAGGTGTCTAGTATTGAACCGGACTGTCCTGTATTTAGACACACTGTCCAGTACAAAATGAGAGGTAATACTGGACATGTATGTGTCCGGTATTACCTCTCTGGACAGTGACCTGATTTGCTTTGCGGGGGCCACAGGATTTCCCTGAGCAGAGAGAGATCAGGGCTGTTGCTAGGGGGCTGGGCAGTTTCTTTCAACCTGATTGGCTGTTGCTGCGTAATGCAGCCAATCAGGAGGAAATGGCAGGAGCCTGGGGTTGGGAGAGGAAGAAAGAGCATGGAGAGGTGTGTGCGTGTGTCCCGAGCGCGTTGCGCCTTTCACCATTGTGTCCAATATTTTTGAAGAAGCCACCTGGCCACCCTAACGTCATGTCCAGTCAAAGTTTTACTTCATGTTATACGGCTATTGGCAAAACAGCAGTTCTGCCAACGCCATTGGTTGTGGCGGCATATTGGTTGGTCATTTAAACTCCTTTTTCACCAGGAAGTAACACCGGTGCCTTCACCAGGAAGTAACACCAATGCCTTCACCACTAAGTAACACCGGTGCCTTCACCAGGAAGTAACACCGATTCCTTCACCAGGAAGTAACACCGGTGCCTTCACCAGGAAGTAACACCGATGCCTTCACCAGGAAGTAACACCGATTCCTTCACCAGGAAGTAACACCGGTGCCTTCACCAGGAAGTAACACCGATGCCTTCACCAGGAAGTAACACCGATGCCTTCACCAGGAAGTAACACCGATTCCTTCACCAGGAAGTGTCTCGGGAATTAATGGGGTCTCTGGAGCGGACGAAAGCGTAGATAAGCTCCGTGGGACTTCCCAGTTCCACGTTGTAAGAAAATGGGGGCTAGTTAGGCGGGACTACTGCTTAATACATTATATATATAATAGAATGCTACATTTAATTTTTTTATATATAATGTAATTATATCTTTTTATATATTATATTATTTATTTATTTTTTAATATATATAATCTTAACGACAGCGACAGTATTTTGACGTTGATCGGACACGCGGATTGGGGTTTCCGTTACCTCACCCAACATTTTCAGGGTTCCATGGAGTTACAATATAAGCTTATATAGGGGTCCGGATCAAAATGGATTTGAAGCAAAAAGGTGACACAGTGTGCTCATTTGCATGCCATTTCCCAGAATCCCTTGCTGCAGTGGGAGCACTGTATGCTAGGAGATAATGGGGAAGGGCGGGGTTGCAGACCTGTCTAAGACGTGAATGAGCTCACACGGGATATTTTCATTGGCAATATATTTATAATGAGCTCTGCTGGTGTAATAGCCGTTGGGGGGGGGAGGGGGGGGTCTGTGCCTGGAAGCCCGAACCTGGCTGGCCAATTGGGTACAGTTGCGTTGACATTGGAGCGATAAATGGAAGTTGATGGCTAGACCTACATTGAGGGCGTTCACAAGGTCGTGGGACAGTTTCACCGTGTTATCCTTCTCCGGCTCCTTCCTCTGGATCTCTTCCACCAGCCTCTGCGAGAACACAATGAACCCAAAGTATTCAGAGACCCCCTTATCCGCTCCTTAGAGTAGAGATAACCCAACCCCCCCCCCCCCCCCCCCCCGGCACCCGGAGCACCCGGACTGGTCCAGCATATTGTGGCTGGAGAGTCCCTACTTGTTCTGAGCCAGTTCAGCCCCCGTTACAATGTTACTGCCGGGGTAAGGAGGCGAGCCAGAGCCTTTATCTCCCCGACCCTCAGGCATTATCATTGGATTGCAAGCTCTTTGGCGCAGGGACATAACATGCTAGTAACATTCTATGTGCTGTCGGCACTATATACAAAGTGTTATATATAGTTATAAATACAGGGTGCGTATCCCAACCAGTTACAACGTAGCACAAGTTAAACTCGATGTTGCTTTTCAGCCTTCATGGCTGTTACTTTATCTCTATAAACCTTGTGCCAACACCACACTGCCCACACACCACCTCCCCTGTTCCTTGCCTCCCCCCCCCCACCCCCCCACGTGTTTTGGACCCTCCCTCACCTTCTGGGACTGCAGCTTGTAGTTGATCTGGCTGGGCCCATCTGATGGTTTGACCTGGTTCCGGGGGAGGCCGTTCAGCCAGGTGTCCAGGCTGTCGCTGGAGGATTTAAGCTGCTGGTACGGCAGGCTAGCGTCTCTCAGAATCTTCTCCCTGGGAGGACAGGAGAGAGGCTGATCCCACCTCCACCTCACGGGAACGCTGCGCGGTGATCCCACCTCCACCTCACGGGAACGCTGCGCAGCTGATCCCACCTCCACCTCACGGGAACGCTGCGCGGCTGATCCCACCTCCGGCTCACGGGAACGCTGCGCAGCTGATCCCACCTCCGGCTCACGGGAACGCTGCGCAGCTGATCCCACCTCCGGCTCACGGGAACGCTGCGCAGCTGATCCTAGCGCCCGGCTCACGGGAACGCTGCGCAGCTGATCCCACCTCCGGCTCACGGGAACGCTACGCAGCTGATCCCACCTCCACCTCACGGGAACGCTGCGCAGCTGATCCCACCTCCACCTCACGGGAACGCTGCGCAGCTGATCCCACCTCCACCTCACGGGAACGCTGCGCAGCTAATCCCACCTCCACCTCACGGGAACGCTGCGCAGCTGATCCCACCTCCGGCTCACGGGAACGCTGCGCAGCTGATCCCACCTCCACCTCACGGGAACGCTGCGCAGCTGATCCCACCTCCGGCTCACGGGAACGCTGCGCAGCTGATCCCACCTCCACCTCACGGGAACGCTGCGCAGCTGATCCCACCTCCGGCTCACGGGAACGCTGCGCAGCTGATCCCACCTCCACCTCACGGGAATGCTACGCAGCTGATCCCACCTCCACCTCACGGGAACGCTGCGCAGCTGATCCCACCTCCACCTCACGGGAACGCTGCGCAGCTGATCCCACCTCCGGCTCACGGGAACGCTGCGCAGCTGATCCCACCTCCGGCTCACGGGAACGCTACGCAGCTGATCCCACCTCCACCTCACGGGAACGTTGCGCGGCTGATCCCACCTCCACCTCACGGGAACGCTACGCAGCTGATCCCACCTCCACCTCACGGGAACGCTGCGCAGCTGATCCCACCTCCGGCTCACGGGAACGCTGCGCAGCTGATCCCACCTCCACCTCACGGGAACGCTGCGCAGCTGATCCCACCTCCGCCTCACGGGAACGCTGCGCAGCTGATCCCACCTCCGGCTCACGGGAACGCTGCGCAGCTGATCCCACCTCCACCTCACGGGAACGCTGCGCTGCTGATCCCACCTCCGCCTCACGGGAACGCTGCGCAGCTGATCCCACCTCCGGCTCACGGGAACGCTGCGCAGCTGATCCCACCTCCACCTCACGGGAACGCTGCGCAGCTGATCCTAGCGCCCGGCTCACGGGAACGCTGCGCAGCTGATCCCACCTCCACCTCACGGGAACGCTGCGCAGCTGATCCCACCTCCGGCTCACGGGAACGCTGCGCAGCTGATCCCACCTCCGGCTCACGGGAACGCTGCGCAGCTAATCCCACCTCCGGCTCACGGGAACGCTGCGCAGCTGATCCCACCTCCGCCTCACGGGAACGCTGCGCGGCTGATCCCACCTCCACCTCACGGGAACGCTGCGCAGCTGATCCCACCTCCACCTCACGGGAACGCTGCGCGGCTGATCCCACCTCCACCTCACGGGAACGCTGCGCGGCTGATCCCACCTCCACCTCACGGGAACGCTGCGCGGCTGATCCCACCTCCACCTCACGGGAACGCTGCGCAGCTGATCCCACCTCCACCTCACGGGAACGCTGCGCAGCTGATCCCACCTCCGGCTCACGGGAACGCTGGGCAGCTGATCCCACCTCCACCTCACGGGAACGCTGCGCAGCTGATCCCACCTCCACCTCACGGGAACGCTGCGCAGCTGATCCCACCTCCACCTCACGGGAACGCTGCGCAGCTGATCCCACCTCCACCTCACGGGAACGCTGCGCAGCTGATCCCACCTCCGGCTCACGGGAACGCTGCGCAGCTGATCCCACCTCCGGCTCACGGGAACGCTGCGCAGCTGATCCTAGCGCCCGGCTCACGGGAACGCTGCGCAGCTGATCCCACCTCCACCTCACGGGAACGCTGCGCAGCTAATCCCACCTCCACCTCACGGGAACGCTGCGCAGCTGATCCCACCTCCGGCTCACGGGAACGCTGCGCAGCTGATCCTAGCGCCCGGCTCACGGGAACGCTGCGCAGCTGATCCCACCTCCGGCTCACGGGAACGCTGCGCAGCTGATCCCACCTCCACCTCACGGGAACGCTGCGCAGCTGATCCCACCTCCACCTCACGGGAACGCTGCGCAGCTGATCCCACCTCCGCCTCACGGGAACGCTGCGCAGCTGATCCCACCTCCACCTCACGGGAACGCTGCGCAGCTGATCCCACCTCCACCTCACGGGAACGCTGCGCAGCTGATCCCACCTCCGGCTCACGGGAACGCTGCGCAGCTGATCCCACCTCCACTTCACGGGAACGCTGCGCAGCTGATCCCACCTCCGGCTCACGGGAACGCTGCGCAGCTGATCCCACCTCCGGCTCACGGGAACGCTGCGCAGCTGATCCCACCTCCGCCTCACGGGAACGCTGCGCAGCTGATCATAGCGTCCGGCTCACGGGAACGCTGCGCAGCTGATCCCACCTCCGGCTCACGGGAACGCTGCGCAGCTGATCCCACCTCCGCCTCACGGGAACGCTGCGCAGCTGATCCCACCTCCGCCTCACGGGAACGCTGCGCAGCTGATCCCACCTCCGCCTCACGGGAACGCTGCGCAGCTGATCCCACCTCCGCCTCACGGGAACGCTGCGCAGCTGATCCCACCTCCGGCTCACGGGAACGCTGCGCAGCTGATCCTAGCGCCCCGGCTGCTTCACTACAGCGGGACCCGTGTGTACAGAACCCCAGGTGCTTCTCTGCCGGGTCGCTAACTGATTGTCGGAAACCACCACCCACCCCCCCTCCTCCGGCGCTCCGCTTAGTATGGGCTTTCATATACACCGTCCTAAAGAGGTCGGAGTGAGCTAGTGAAATACAATGGTACCTGTCTCCCCTAGATTCACGTGTTAACGATATCCCTGCCTCTGCAGAAGTGGTGCAGTTCAAGACTGAGCCCCCTGTGCTGAAGCAGGGATATCCTGAAAGCATGGCCCCTGAGGACTGGAGTTGCCCACCCCCTGGGTTAGCGAAGGGGGAAAAAGGTGGATGAAGATCTCGTGGTGAGACGCAGTCAGGTTTAGGAGATCACTGAACGTTCTGCGTCGTGACGCGCTTTACAAGTTACCCAGTGGGACAACGCAGCCCCGCCTCCCACCTCTGCCTGTCCCCCCAGACATATCTCTACTACCCCTCCCATATCGCGATAGGTAGGCGAAGGAATGGGGTGGTGATTGGATCGGGACCGTCGCACTCGGCTGCCACGACACATTTAGATGGCTAGCTCTCTGGCCGCGTCTCACCGCTGATCGAGTTGGTCAGCGACGGCGTGGTAGCGGTCGTTGAGCCGCTGGACCTGGCTGCGCTGGCGTGGCAGGTCGGGGCAGTGCTCCTGGGTGTTGCTCTGCAGTGTGCTGCATATCAGCTCCGTGTCCTTCAGGCTGCGGTTCAGCTTCAGCAGGTTGTCCTGTTTGTCCACCAGGTCGCGCTTCATTTTCTGGGTGAGGGCGTGAGGTTCAGGAGACGCAGAAACCCTTCACTGCCCGGGCAGGGACCTACAGTGCCAGCTGCCCCCCCTCCTATACCCAGCTCCCATCCTATACACCGCTCCCCCTCCTATACCCAGCTCCCATCCTATACACCGCTCCCCCTCCTATACCCAGCTCCCCCTCCTATACACCGCTCCCATCCTATACACCGCTCCCCCTCATATACCCAGCTCCCCCTCCTATACACCGCTCCCATCCTATACACCGCTCCCCCTCCTATACACCCCTCCCCCTCCGTTACACCCCTCCCCCTCCTATACACCGCTCCCCCTCCTATACACCGCTCCCCCTCCTATACCCAGCTCCCATCCTATACACCGCTCCCCCTCCTATACCCAGCTCCCCCTCCTATACACCGCTCCCATCCTATACACCGCTCCCCCTCATATACCCAGCTCCCCCTCCTATACACCGCTCCCATCCTATACACCGCTCCCCCTCCTATACACCCCTCCCCCTCCGTTACACCCCTCCCCCTCCTATACACCGCTCCCCCTCCTATACACCGCTCCCCCTCATATACCCAGCTCCCATCCTATACACCCCTCCCCTCCTATACACCCCTCCCCCTCCTATACACCCCTCCCCTCCTATACACCCCTCCCCCTCCTATACACCGCTCCCCCTCCTATACCCAGCTCCCATCCTATACACCGCTCCCCCTCCTATACACCCCTCCCCCTCCGTTACACCCCTCCCCCTCCTATACACCGCTCCCCCTCCTATACACCGCTCCCCCTCATATACCCAGCTCCCATCCTATACACCCCTCCCCTCCTATACACCCCTCCCCCTCCTATACACCCCTCCCCTCCTATACACCCCTCCCCCTCCTATACACCGCTCCCCCTCCTATACCCAGCTCCCATCCTATACACCGCTCCCCCTCCTATACACCGCTCCCCCTCCTATACACCGCTCCCCCTCATATACCCAGCTCCCATCCTATACACCCCTCCCCTACTATACACCCCTCCCCCTCCTATACACCGCTGCCCCTCCTATACACCGCTCCCCCTCCTATACACTGCTCCCCCTCATATACCCAGCACCCATCCTATACACCGCTCCCCCTCCTATACACCGCTCCCCCTCCTATACCCAGCTCCCATCCTATACCCAGCTCCCATCCTATACCCAGCTCCCATCCTATACACCGCTCCCCCTACTATACCCAGCTCCCATCCTATACACCGCTCCCCCTCCTATACCCAACTCCCATCCTATACACCGCTCCCCCTCATATACCCAGCTCCCCTCCTATACCCAACTCCCATCCTATACACCGCTCCCATCCTATACACCCCTCCCCCTCCTATACCCAGCTCCCATCCTATACACCGCTCCCCCTCCTATACCCAACTCCCATCCTATACACCGCTCCCCCTCCTATACCCAGCTCCCATCCTATACACCGCTCCCCCTCCTATACCCAGCTCCCATCCTATACACCGCTCCCCCTCATATACCCAGCTCCCATCCTATACACCGCTCCCCCTCCTATACCCAGCTCCCATCCTATACACCGCTCCCCCTCCTATACCCAGCTCCCATCCTATACACCGCTCCCCCTCCTATACCCAGCTCCCATCCTATACACCGCTCCCCCTCCTATACCCAGCTCCCATCCTATACACCGCTCCCCCTCCTATACCCAACTCCCATCCTATACACCGTTCCCCCTCATATACCCAGCTCCCCTCCTATACACCGCTCCCCCTCATATACCCAGCTCCCATCCTATACACCGCTCCCCCTCCTATACCCAGCTCCCATCCTATACACCGCTCCCCCTCCTATACCCAACTCCCATCCTATACACCGCTCCCCCTCATATACCCAGCTCCCGTCCTATACCCAGCTCCCCTCCTATACCCAACTCCCATCCTATACACCGCTCCCATCCTATACACCCCTCCCCCTCCTATACCCAGCTCCCATCCTATACACCGCTCCCCCTCCTATACCCAACTCCCATCCTATACACCGCTCCCCCTCCTATACACCGCTCCCCTATTCATACCCAGCTCCCCTCCTATACACCGCTCCCCCTCCTATACCCAGCTCCCCTCCTATACACCACTCCCCCTCCTATACCCAGCTCCCCCTCCTATACACCGCTCCCCCTCCTATACACCGCTCCCATCCTATACACCGCTCCCCCTCCTATACACCGCTCCCATCCTATACACCGCTCCCCTCCTATACACCGCTCCCCTCCTATACACCGCTCCCCCTCCTATACACGGCTTCCCCTCATATACCCAGCTCCCCTCCTACACACCGCTCCCCCTCATATACCCAGCTCCCCTATTCATACCCAGCTCCCCTCCTATACACCGCTCCCCCTCCTATACACCGCTCCCCCTCCTATACCCAGCTCCCATCCTATACACCGCTCCCCCTCCTATACCCAGCTCCCATCCTATACACCCCTCCCCCTCCTATACCCAGCTCCCCCTCCTATACACCGCTCCCCCTCCTATACCCAGCTCCCCCTCCTATACCCAGCTCCCCCTCCTATACACCGCTCCCCTCATATACCCAGCTCCCCTCCTATACACCGCTCCCCCTCCTATACCCAGCTCCCCTCCTATACACCGCTCCCCCTCATATACCCAGCTCCCCTCCTATACACCGCTCCCCCTCCTATACACCGCTCCCATCCTATACACCGCTCCCCCTCCTATACCCAGCTCCCCTCCTATACACCGCTCCCCTCATATACCCAGCTCCCCTCCTATACACCGCTCCCCTCCTATACCCACCTCCTCTATTCACACCCAGACACACGGGGTGACCTTCTCACCTGGATCTCGCTGGAACGCTCCTGGAGGGTGTTGGGGGAGGAGGGCAGGGTCCCGTCCTGTGCCAGGATCCTCTCGAACCCACCAATAATCTCGTCCGTCTTCTTAATCTGGGTCTCCAGGTTGAGAGAAACTTTAGCCCTGGGGGGGGGGAGAGCTCACGATTACGGGGCAAAGAGGCACGTTAGGTCTGTGAGGGTTCTGCATTGGGGTGTTGTAAGGTGCTTTAAAATGTAGTCACCCCAAGGCTGCACCTTCAATACCGGAGGGGTCCTGCAGTGGGGCAACTGGAAGCAATAAGGTACTCCAGCACTGGGGCATAGCCAGGCAATAGCAATAAGGTACTCCAGCACTGGGACATAGCCAGGCAATAGCAATAAGGTACTCCAGCACTGGGACATAGCCAGGCAATAGCAATAAGGTACTCCAGCACTGGGGCATAGCCAGGCAATAGTAATAAGGTACTCCAGCACTGGGACATAGCCAGGCTATAGCAATAAGGTACTCCAGCACTGGGACATAGCCAGGCAATAGTAATAAGGTACTCCAGCACTGGGGCATAGCCAGGCAATAGTAATAAGGTACTCCAGCACTGGGACATAGCCAGGCTATAGTAATAAGGTACTCCAGCACTGGGACATAGCCAGGCAATAGTAATAAGGTACTCCAGCACTGGGACATAGCCAGGCAATAGTAATAAGGTACTCCAGCACTGGGGCATAGCCAGGCAATCGCAATAAGGTACTCCAGCACTGAGGCATAGCCAGGCAATAGTAATAAGGTACTCCAGCACTGGGGCATAGCCAGGCTATAGTAATAAGGTACTCCAGCACTGGGGCATAGCCAGGCAATAGTAATAAGGTACTCCAGCAC
The DNA here is from genome assembly GCF_040206685.1 of Ascaphus truei. Lineage (NCBI taxonomy): Eukaryota > Metazoa > Chordata > Amphibia > Anura > Ascaphidae > Ascaphus > Ascaphus truei. Next base: position 25,266 of record NW_027455464.1, read on the forward strand.
TGGGGCATAGCCAGGCAATAGTAATAAGGTACTCCAGCACTGGGGCATAGCCAGGCTATAGTAATAAGGTACTCCTGCACTGTGGCATAGCCAGGCAATAGCAATAAGGTACTCCAGCACTGGGGCATAGCCAGGCAATAGCAATAAGGTACTCCAGCACTGGGGCATAGCCAGGCAATAGTAATAAGGTACTCCAGCACTGGGGCATAGCCAGGCTATAGCAATAAGGTACTCCAGCACTGGGACATAGCCAGGCAATAGTAATAAGGTACTCCAGCACTGGGCAATAGTAATAAGGTACTCCAGCACTGGGCAATAGTAATAAGGTACTCCAGCACTGGGCTATAGTAATAAGGTACTCCAGCACTGGGTAATAGCAATAAGGTACTCCAGAATTAAGGGTTACATTTAGATGTTAAACTCCCCAGCAGTGAGGGGGGGCAATAAGGCAATAAGGCACTCTGCACGTGGGAGATCTCAGGGCTGAATTCAAGAGACATATGGCCCCTCCATTGCCGTCTATGCAAATCACTGATTTAGCGTGACCTCTGCCCTGTGACCCCCGCGCCCCCCGACCCCTGCGTACTCCTCTCCGTAGAGCGATGTCAGGGCCTTCACGTCTCTGTACTTGTTGCCGACGCTCGTCAGCGTGCCGGGGAGCTGCGCGGCCGCCGGACCTGACGGCATCATGATCAAAAAGTTCTCACATTCCTGCTGGGCGGCGTCCTTCTCGGCTGCGATGCTCTGCAGACGCCTGGCGGCTCCCTGAAACACAGAGGGGGGCCCTGAGCTGTGAGAGAGAGGCGCGGCTCTGTGTACAGGTGGGAACTGCTCTCCCTATATTGTTCTGCACCTGTGGCGGGCTATGTCACCTGGCAGGTGGTGAATCCTGCAGACTATCTCACCCTGTGGCGGGCTATGTCACCTGGCAGGTGGTGAATCCTGCAGACTATCTCACCCTGTGGCGGGCTATGTCACCTGGCAGGTGGTGAATCCTGCAGACTATCTCACCCTGTGGCGGGCTATGTCACCTGGCAGGTGGTGAATCCTGCAGACTATCTCACCCTGTGGCGGGCTATGTCACCTGGCAGGTGGTGAATCCTGCAGACTATCTCACCCTGTGGCGGGCTATGTCACCTGGCAGGTGGTGAATCCTGCAGACTATCTCACCCTGTGGCGGGCTATGTCACCTGGCAGGTGGTGAATCCTGCAGACTATCTCACCTCTGTGGCGGGCTATGTCACCTGGCAGGTGGTGAATCCTGCAGACTATCTCACCCTGTGGCGGGCTATGTCACCTGGCAGGTGGTGAATGCTGCAGACTATCTCACCCTGTGGCGGGCTATGTCACCTGGCAGGTGGTGAATCCTGCAGACTATCTCACCCTGTGGATGCCCCTCTCATCATGCAGTGCAGGCTATCACACCTTTCAAATTGTGAATCAAGCAGACTATTGCTCAGTATTTCAGTCCTGCAGACTATTCTCCAGCCAACTGGAGATGATGCAACTCCTCTAAAGTTGCTCCCCACCCTCTTCCCCATCCTTCCCTCTCTCTCCCCCCCCCCTTCGTTCCCTCTCTCCCCCCCTCCTCTCCCATCTCTCTCACCCTCCCCTTTGCCCCCCCGTCTCCCACCCCCCATCCCCTCATTCCCCACCTCCCCTATTTCCTCTTTCCCCACCTCCCACCTTCACCTCCCCTCTCCTCCGTTCCCCCTCTCTCCCATCTCTCCTCCTCTCCCCTCCCTACCCCTCCTCTCCCCTCTTCTCCCTCCCCCTCCTCTCCCCTCTTCTCCCTCCCCTCTCCTCTGTTCCCCCTCTCTCCCATCTCTCTCCTCCTCTCCCCTCTTCTCCCTCCCCCTCCTCTCCCCTCTTCTCCCTCCCCCTCCTCTCCCCTCTTCTCCCTCCCCTCTCCTCCGTTCCCCCTCTCTCCCATCTCTCTCCTCCTCTCCCCTCTTCTCCCTCCCCCTCCTCTCCCCTCTTCTCCCTCCCCCTCCTCTCCCCTCTTCTCCCTCCCCTCTCCTCCGTTCCCCCTCTCTCCCATCTCTCTCCTCCTCTCCCCTCTTCTCCCTCCCCCTCCTCTCCCCTCTTCTCCCTCCCCCTCCTCTCCCCTCTTCTCCCTCCCCTCTCCTCCGTTCCCCCTCTCTCCCATCTCTCTCCTCCTCTCCCCTCTTCTCCCTCCCCCTCCTCTCCCCTCTTCTCCCTCCCCCTCCTCTCCCCTCTTCTCCCTCCCCTCTCCTCCGTTCCCCCTCTCTCCCATCTCTCTCCTCCTCTCCCCTCTTCTCCCTCCCCCTCCTCTCCCCTCTTCTCCCTCCCCCTCCTCTCCCCTCTTCTCCCTCCCCCTCCCCTTTGCCCCCGTCTCCCACCCCCCATCCCCTCATTCCCCACCTCACCCCTATTTCCTCCTTCCCCACCTCCCCCCCCCTTCTCCCCCCCTTCACCTCCCCTCTCTCTCTCCTCCCCCCTTCCCTCCACTGTTGGGGGCTCCCTCGCTCACCTCCTGCTCCTTAATCCTCCCGGTGAGGTCCTCGCAGGGGGAGGTCCGGCTGACCGGTGAGCGCACCCTCGCCAGCATCTCCTGCTCCGTCTCCTGCAGGTCACCGTAGACCTTGTTCAGCCGGTTGAGCAGCTGTGGCCCCTGGGCGTCCTCACTCGGGGCGCTGGACGTCCGGACTGGCGGAGCAGGGGCCCCGCTGACTGGACCTGCCCAGACATTGCACGCACCGTCCTTCAATGTCGCCCAGTGCCATCGCCCCCCGAGTTAACCCCTTCCCTCCCAGCGGAGCCTGCCAGCTATTGCCCCTAGGGCTTACCAGCTATATTGCACATGAAATATTCGCACCGCCCGGCGGGGGGCAGGATCCGGATTCGGTTACTCCGGAACCGACACCCTCTGCAACCAACAGGTCAGGTTTTCAGGATATCCCTGCTTCAGCACAGGTGGCTCAATCAGTCCCAGCTTCAGCACAGGTGCCTCAATCAGTCCTTGCTTCAGCACAGGTGGGTCAATCAGTGGCTCAGTCTCCGACTGAGCCACTGATTGACCCACCTGTGCTGAAGCAGGGATATCCCTCAAGCCTGGCCTGTTGGTGGCTCATGAGGACTGAAGTTGCCCGCCCCCTGCTGTCAGCTCTTGGGGCCAGGATTCGGCTCCCTGCAGGGGGCAGTGCTCACATCTTACCCCGTTGGTTGGGTTTCGTGGGCTCCCGGGCGCTGGATTTCAGCGCGCTCTGCGCGGCGTCTTTCTTCTTCCTCACTTCGCTCAGCTCGCCGTCCAGCCTGAGAACGGAAGGCGCAGTGGTCAGTGAGCGCTCTTCCCACCAACGCCGTCATCCCGCAGCCCCCTCCCCCCCCCCAGCCCCCGCACGCTCACCTCTTGACCTTATCGATGGCCTCCAGGTCGGGGGGCGGGATGACAAAGCAGACGGCTGGGGCGTCCTTTGTCTGTCCGCTGGGGCTCTGCACCACCCAGCTCTCCCGCTTGCTGTTATCTTTCAGGGTGTAAGTCTCTCCCTTGCTGAGCTGAACCTGAGGGGGGGGCAGGGAGAATTTAGCAGGTTTCTACCCTGAAGAACCACCCCAGAAAGGGGTGTGATGGTTACCCAAACCCTGCAGTGCCGTCGTCTCAGCTGTGTTTAGAATATGTCAAATCTTAGCTTCCTGCCCCTTTACAGGGTCACCTGAAACCGTGAACCTGATATTTAATAATAATAATAATAATAATATATATCACCATATTTACGTTATTATTTTGATAATAATTTGTTCTTTTTTGATAATATTGTTTCTTTTGTACATAGAACTTTGCAGGCACAATGTGTTCCTGTCCCTTGAGCTTACACTCTAATTTTGGTGGCTGGGATGGGGACCTCACCAAGGTCACCAGGAGATGGCATCAGGAGCTTACACTATGGTTTTGGTGAATGGGGTGGGGATCTCCCCAAGGTCACAAGGAGACCTCCCCAAGGTCACAAGGAGACCTCCCCAAGGTCACAAGGAGATGACATCAGGAGCTAACACTGGTTTTGGTTAATAGGATGGAGATCTCAAGGTCACATGGGGACCATCCCAAGGTCACAAGGAGATGACATCAGTAGCTTACACTATAATTTTGTGCCTGGGATGGGCACCTCTCAAATGTCACAAGGAGGGGAGGTCCAAGGTCACCAGGAGACCTCCCTAAGGGTCTCAAGAAGATGATTCAAACCATGGTTCACCTGCTCCATTACCACTGGACCATCAGATCAGCCTGAGATCTTGAATTACTTTGCGCACGGGATAGTGGAACAGATAAGGCAGATATAAGGGGTACACCTACGTCTCCTGAGTCCCAGTCGCAGATGGTGTCCACGGTGATTGGCTGCTTGGGGCGCGCCCTGCGCAGTTTGAGGGGTGTGATATCCGGGCTGCGCTGCTTTAGATCGAGTATGCTCCTCTCCACCTGGACCATCTGCTTCTCCTCCTTCTCCAGCTGCAGCTGCAGGTCACTTATCACCCCGGGGGCGTCCCTGTCGAATTTGGTGTCTAGGTTCGTGCCCACGGTCTTGAGGGTCTTGGCCACGGAGTCCGTGTCCTCCTGGAACTGTGGGTGGGGAGACGAGGGACGGACATGTCACCTTTCACTGAATATCTCTGGAGTCAGCATCTTAATAGACTTTATTGGGACCTCCTGGTAAAAATCAGGACACGTGTGGGACGGGAACCCCCAAATCCCACTTTGAAGATTGCGGTCACTGAAAAGATCAGCACTCACAACCACCTTATATAGCAGTACTGAGCATCACCACAGACTTCCAACCTCAATCACTCAGGTGTTTATTGCCAGGGGGGGTGGAGGTGTGTAGAGATACTCAGGGCCATTAAACAGCGCAGCATGTTCAGTATCAGTGTATAGATACTCGGCCTCACTATACAGTGCAGCGTGTATCTCCCCCTCCTCACCTTCTTGTAGTCCTCCGCGTTCTTCAGATGGTTCTCCTGGCAGATACAAAGGTTCAGGAAGTTCTGCCACTCGCCTTTCATGGCCTCGTGGTGAGCCTGAGAGGGATACCAAGCACCGTGTCGTTACACTGTTACACGCCAACGTCACGCATTGTTACAGTGTTATTACAATGTTACACGCCAACGTCAAGCATTGTTACAGTGTTATTACAATGTTACACGCCAATGTCACGCATTGTTACAGTGTAATTACAATGTTACACGCCAATGTCACGGATTGTTAGTGTAATTACAATGTTACATGCCAATGTCACTCATTGTTACAGTGTAATTACAATGTTACATGCCAATGTCACTCATTGTTACAGTGTAATTACAATGTTTCACGCCAATGTCACGCATTGCTAGTGTAATTACAATGTTACACGTCAACGTCACACATTGTTACCGTGTAATTACAATGTTACACGTCAACGTCACGCATTGTTACCGTGTAATTACAATTTTACACATCAACGTCACGCATTGTTACAGTGTAATTACAATGTTACACATCAACGTCACGCATTGTTACAGTGTAATTACAATGTTACACGCCAATGTCACGGATTGTTAGTGTAATTACAATGTTACATGCCAATGTCACTCATTGTTACAGTGTAATTACAATGTTACACGCCAATGTCACGGATTGTTAGTGTAATTACAATGTACATGCCAATGTCACGCATTGTTACAGTGTAATTACAATGTTACACGCCAATGTCACGGATTGTTAGTGTAATTACAATGTTACACGCCAATGTCACTCATTGTTACAGTGTAATTACAATGTTTCACGCCAATGTCACGCATTGTTACCGTGTAATTACAATGTTACACGTCAACGTCACGCATTGTTACCGTGTAATTACAATGTTACACATCAACGTCACGCATTGTTACAGTGTAATTACAATGTTACACATCAACGTCACGCATTGTTACAGTGTAATTACAATGTTACACATCAACGTCACGCATTGTTACAGTGTAATTACAATGTTACACATCAACGTCACGCATTGTTACAGTGTAATTACAATGTTACACATCAACGTCACGCATTGTTACAGTGTAATTACAATGTTACACATCAACGTCACACATTGTTACAGTGTAATTACAATGTTACACGCCAACGTCACGCATTGTTACAGTGTAATTACAATGTTACACGCCAACGTCACGCATTGTTACAGTGTAATTACAATGTTACACGCCAATGTCACGCATTGTTACAGTGTAATTACAATGTTACACGCCAAAGTCACGCATTGTTACGTGTAATGATAATGATATTCATTGTTACCGTGTAATGACAATGGCACACGCCACTAGGACCCAGAATCCCCCTCACCTGGATGCAGCTGGCAGCCGGGTGCTTTAATTCGATCATCCTCTCCCCATCGTCCAGCAGCTTGTTCACCACGTCCTCCTGGGCGAGCAACTCCTCCGACTTAAACCGCTGCAGGGAAGAGAGGGGTTAATGCAGAGCGTCTCACTGCAGAGCATCTCTTTCACTGCATAACATCCCTACAGAGCATTTCTGCAGAGCATCACTACAGAGAATTTCTGCAGAGCATCCCTACCGAGCATTTCTGCAGAGCATCCCTACCAAGCATTTCTGCAGAGCATCCCTACCGAGCATTTCTGCAGAGCATCCCTACCGAGCATTTCTGCAGAGCATCGCTACAAAATAATTTCTGCAGAGCATCACTACAGAGCTTCTAGGAGCATCTACTTTATAGCTGCCCCCCACAAAGAGCCCCGCAGGAGGGTAACTTCCGCCTCGACCCTTCACCACCTGGAGCTGGGAAACGGAGAGAGTCTAATGGATCAGGGAGTTGTAAAGTGCTGGCCCCTGAAGTGGGAGCCACAGCACCACGCACAGTGTCCCCTTTGCCAAGTCCCTTTATGTCCACGTTCCTTCAGCTACCAACACCAGACTGGTCAACTTATCTCCCTGTGGCTTATCAGAGTGTAAGCTCTGTGGGCCACCCACCGGACACAAGCATTATAGTAGTGTGTCCCCTGCGCGTGGGGAGTCCCTGGCTGCCCTGCGCGTGGGGGGGGGTCCCTGGCTGCCCTGCACGCGGGGGGGGGGGGGGGGTCCCTGGCTGCCCTGCACGCGGGGGGGGGGGGGGGGGGTTCCCTGGCTGCCCTGCGTGCGGGGGGGGTTCCCTGGCTGCCCTGCGCGCGGGGGGGGGGGGTCCCGGGCTGCCCTGCGCGCGGGGGGGGGGGGGGGTTCCCTGGCTGCCCTGCGTGCGGGGGGGTTCCCTGGCTGCCCTGCACGCGGGGGGGGGGGTCCCTGGCTGCCCTGCGCGCGGGGGGGGGGTCCCGGGCTGCCCACCTCGTAGTGCCGGCGGGTGGCAGGTAAGTCGGGTATCTGGTCGCTCCAGTCCTGGCACAGGATCTTGTTCTGCTCCTCGCTCAGGTACACCAGCTCCTTGGTGCAGCCGTGCAGGTGGTTGTACAGGCTGCCCCAGGTTCCGCCCGCGCCAGGCCGAGTCCTCCTGCGCGCAGAGGGAGGGACCGGGGGGGGGGGGGGGTCAGTGCAAGGTACAGAACACCCCAACATGTGAGGCCCTGGCACGGTCACTGTCTGCTACGGAGGGGACCACATCTATGGGCCATAGGTCTGTTCTGTCTGTGTCACCCTGTCACCCTGTCACCCTGTCGGGGGAGGGGCAGACTCCCTGAGTCACATGTCCCTTTTGTGTCACTGTCACCCTGTGGGGGGAGGGGCAGACTCCCTGAGTCACATGTCCCTGTTGTGTCACTGTCACCCTGTGGGGGGAGGGACAGACTCCCTGAGTCACATGTCCCTGTTGTGTCACTGTCACCCTGTGGGGGGAGGGACAGACTCCCTGAGTCACATGTCCCTGTTGTGTCACTGTCACCTTGTGGGGGGAGGGACAGACTCCCTGAGTCACATGTCCCCTTTGTGTCACTGTCACCCTGTGGTGGGAGGGGCAGACTCCCTGAGTCACATGTCCCCTTTGTATCACTGTCACCCTGTGGTGGGAGGGGCAGACTCCCTGAGTCACATGTCCCTTTTGTGTCACTGTCACCCTGTGGGGGGAGGGACAGACTCCCTGAGTCACATGTCCCTGTTGTGTCACTGTCACCCTGTGGGCGGAGGGGCAGACTCCCTGAGTCACATGTCCCTTTTGTGTCACTGTCACCCTGTGGGGGGAGGGACAGACTACCTGAGTCACATGTCCCTGTTGTGTCACTGTCACCCTGTGGGCAGAGGGGCAGACTCCCTGAGTCACATGTCCCTGTTGTGTCACTGTCACCCTGTGGTGGGGGGGGCAGACTCCCTCGGTCACATGTCCCCTTTTGTGTCACTGTCACTCTGTGGTGGGAGGGGCAGACTCCCTGAGTCACATGTCCCCTTTTGTGTCACTGTCACCCTGTGTTGGAAGGGACAGTCTCCAACGGACGACAGATCCCTTCCGCCTGTGTCACCCTGCAGTTGGGGGGACCGTGTCATCGGGTCACTCACCTGCAGAGCCCGGTACTGGTTCTTGATTTCTGCATTATCCTGTTAGATTATCAGTAAGGAGAGAGGAAGCAGAGGAAACAGAACGCGTCAGTACCTGCGGATCCGTCAAACAGAAACTCCCGGCCATATCAACTAAACGAGGCTATGCCAAAAGACACCTTAATGCCCACTGAAACGACTGATCCACAAGTGTCCGACAGGTGTCCTCCGGCTTAGCACTTAGTAATGATTACTCTTCCCCCCCCCCCCAATTGTCCAGAACCAGTAGTGAACCCCAATAATGTCCCCAGGTCTCTAGAGAGACCTCCCCCACTCACTCACTCACTGCCTCCCGACCAAGAGTGTCACCATGTCACGCACCTCCCAATGTTCTCCCGAGGACCAAGGACTCCAGTTACCATCGGGGACCCCCCCTCCCCCCAACACATTTTCTCCCTCTCTAGCCCCCTTTATTTCTTTTTCCCATCTCACACTCCCCACCTCTCATTCTCTCCCACCCCCCACTCACTGCCCCCCTTGGTCTCTCACTCTCCCCCCATCTCTATGACTCTCCTCCTGTTGCTCTTCCCTCTCCCTCTCTCTCTCTCTCTTCCAACCCCTCCTCCTCTGTCTCTCTCTCCACGGCTCTCCCCCCTCTCTCTCTCTCACCATCTCTATCACATCCCTCCCTCTCTGAGAATGGGGGAGAGGAGGGGGAGTGAGAGAGAATAGGGGGAGAGAGAATGGGGGAAAGGGGGGAGAGAGAGAATGGGGGAAAGAGGGGGGAGAGAGAGAATGCGGAGAGGAGGGAGGAGAGAGAGAATGGAGGGAGTGAGAGAAAAAATGGGGGTAGAGAGAATGGGGGTAAGGGGTTAGAGAGAATGTGGGGAGGGGATGAGAGAGAGAATGGGGGTGTGGGTGGGTGTGTGTGCGCACGTGTGTGCGTGTATATATATATATACTGTATAATAGTATTACCGGTGAGAGAGAATGTGGGGAGGGGGTGAGAGAGAGAATGGGGGTGTGGGTGGGTGTGTGTGCGCACGTGTGTGCGTGTGTGTATATATATATATACTGTATAATAGTATTACCAGTGAGAGAGAATGTGGGGAGGGGGTGAGAGAGAGAATAGGGGTGTGTGTGCGCACGTGTGTGCGTGTATATATATATATACTGTATAATAGTATTACCGGGAGAGAGAATGTGGGGAGGGGATGAGAGAGAGAATGGGGGTGTGGGTGGGTGTGTGTGCGCACGTGTGTGCGTGT
>NW_027455465.1:0-36513 GCF_040206685.1 Ascaphus truei
CATCCCCTCAGGACACAACACTTACCCCAGAGGGTAATAAGGTTTGCTGGGGTGACCGATGTTAGTCACATGACCAGATGGCAGGTGAGGAGGGAGCTGTGACTGGCTGATGTTGGAAGAACATCTGAGGGGGAGAGAAGGGGGAGGGGGAGAGAAGGGGGGAGGGGAGAGAAGGGGGGAGGGGGAGAGAAGGGGGGGGGGGGAGAAAGGGGGGGGGGAGAGAAAGGGGGGGGGGAGAGAAAGGGGGGGGGGGAGAGAAAGGGGGGGGGGAGAGAAAGGGGGGGGTGAGAGAAAAGGGGGGGGGAGAGATGTTAGACAGCGGCAGTGACACACACACAGCCATCCTCCCCCTCACATCCAGCGGCAGTGCCAGCCCCCCCCCTCACATCCAGCGGCAGTGCCAGCCCCCCCCCTCACATCCAGCGGCAGTGCCAGCCCTCCCCCTCACATCCAGCGGCAGTGCCAGCCCCCCCCCTCACATCCAGCGGCAGTGCCAGCCCCCCCCTCACATCCAGCGGCAGTGCCAGCCCCCCCCCTCACATCCAGCGGCAGTGCCATCCTCCCCCTCACATCCAGCGGCAGTGCCAGCCCCCCCCCTCACATCCAGCGGCAGTGCCAGCCCCCCCCCCTCACATCCAGCGGCAGTGCCAGCCCCCCCCCTCACATCCAGCGGCAGTGCCATCCTCCCCCTCACATCCAGCGGCAGTGCCATCCTCCCCCTCACATCCAGCGGCAGTGCCAGCCCCCCCCCCTCACATCCAGCGGCAGTGCCATCCTCCCCCTCACATCCAGCGGTAGTCCCAGCCTCGCTCACACACACTACTACACCATGTATACACAGCACAGGTACAGCACGGGCAGTGCCAGCCTCCCCCTCACACACACTACTACACCATGTATACACAGCACAGGTACAGCGCGGGCAGTGCCAGCCTCCCCCTCACTCACACTACTACACCATGTATACACAGCACAGGTACAGCGCGGGCAGTGCCAGCCTCCCCCTCACACACACTACTACACCATGTATACACAGCACAGGTACAGCGCGGGCAGTGCCAGCCTCCCCCTCACACACACTACTACACCATGTATACACAGCACAGGTACAGCGCGGGCAGCGGCAGTGCCAGCCTCCCCCTCACACACACTACTACACCATGTATACACAGCACAGGTACAGCGCGGGCAGTGCCAGCCTCCCCCTCACACACTACTACACCATGTATACACAGCACAGGTACAGCGCGGGCAGTGCCAGCCTCCCCCTCACACACACTACTACACCATGTATACACAGCACAGGTACAGCGCGGGCAGTGCCAGCCTCCCCCCTCACACACTACTACACCATGTATACACAGCACAGGTACAGCGCGGGCAGTGCCAGCCTCCCCCTCACACACACTACTACACCATGTATACACAGCACAGGTACAGCGCGGGCAGCGGCAGTGCCAGCCTCCCCTCACACACTAATACACCATGTATACACAGCACAGGTACAGCGCGGGCAGTGCCAGCCTCCCCCTCACACACACTACTACACCATGTATACACAGCACAGGTACAGTGCGGGCAGTGCCAGCCTCCCCCTCACACACACTACTACACCATGTATACACAGCACAGGTACAGCGCGGGCAGTGCCAGCCTCCCCCTCACACACTACTACACCATGTATACACAGCACAGGTACAGCGCGGGCAGTGCCAGCCTCCCCCTCACACACACTACTACACCATGTATACACAGCACAGGTACAGTGCGGGCAGTGCCAGCCTCCCCTCACACACTAATACACCATGTATACACAGCACAGGTACAGCGCGGGCAGTGGCAGTGCCAGCCTCCCCCCACACACACTACTACACCATGTATACACAGCACAGGTACAGCGCGGGCAGTGCCAGCCTCCCCCTCACACACACTACTACACCATGTATACACAGCACAGGTACAGCGCGGGCAGCGGCAGTGCCAGCCTCCCCCTCACACACACTACTACACCATGTATACACAGCACAGGTACAGCGCGGGCAGTGCCAGCCTCCCCCTCACACACACTACTACACCATGTATACACAGCAGAGGTACAGCGCGGGCAGCGGCAGTGCCAGCCTCCCCCTCACACACAACTACACCATGTATACACAGCACAGGTACAGCGCGGGCAGTGCCAGCCTCCCCTCACACACACTACTACACCATGTATACACAGCACAGGTACAGCGCGGACAGCGGTAGTGCCAGCCTCCCCCTCACACACACTACTACACAATGTATACACAGCACAGGTACAGCGCGGGCAGCGGCAGTGCCAGGCTCCCCCTCACACACACTACTACACCATGTATACACAGCACAGGTACAGCGCGGGCAGTGCCAGCCTCTCCCTCACACACACTACTACACCATGTATACACAGCACAGGTACAGCGCGGGCAGTGCCAGCCTCCCGCTCACACACACTACTACACCATGTATACACAGCGCAGGTACAGCGCGGGCAGTGCCAGCCTCCCCCTCACATACACTACTACACCATGTATACACAGCACAGGTACAGCGCGGGCAGCAGCAGTGCCAGCCTCCCCCTCACACACACTACTACACCATGTATACACAGCACAGGTACAGCGCGGGCAGCGGCAGTGCCAGCCTCCCCCTCACACACACTACTACACCATGTATACACAGCACAGGTACAGCGCGGGCAGCGGCAGTGCCAGCCTCCCCCTCACACACACTACTACACCATGTATACACAGCACAGGTACAGCGCGGGCAGCGGCAGTGCCAGCCTCCCCTCACACACACTACTACACCATGTATACACAGCACAGGCACAGCGCGGGCAGTGCCAGCCTCCCCGCTCACACACACTACTACACCATGTATACACAGCACAGGTACAGTGCGGGCAGTGCCAGCCTTCACCTCACACACACTACTACACCATGTATACACAGCACAGGTACAGCGCGGGCAGTGCCAGCCTCCCCCTCACACACACTACTACACCATGTATACACAGCACAGGTACAGCGCGGGCAGCGGCAGTGCCAGTCTCCCCCTCACACACACTACTACACCATGTATACACAGCGCAGGTACAGCGCGGGCAGTGCCAGCCTCCCCCTCACATACACTATTACACCATGTATACACAGCACAGGTACAGCGCGGGCAGCAGCAGTGCCAGCCTCCCCCTCACACACACTACTACACCATGTATACACAGCACAGGTACAGCGCGGGCAGTGCCAGCCTCCCTCTCACACACACTACTACACCATGTATACACAGCACAAGTACAGCGCGGGCAGCGGCAGTGCCAGCCTCCCCCTCACACACACTACTACACCATGTATACACAGCACAGGTACAGCGCGGGCAGTGCCAGCCTCCCCCTCACACACACTACTACACCATGTATACACAGCACAAGTACAGCGCGGGCAGCGGCAGCCTCCCCCTCACACACACTACTACACTATGTATACACAGCACAGGTACAGCGCGGGCAGCGGCAGTGCCAGCCTCCCCCTCACACACACTACTACACCATGTATACACAGCACAGGTACAGCGCGGGCAGCGGCAGCCTCCCTCTCACACACTACTACACCATGTATAGACAGCACAGGTACAGCGCGGGCAGCGGCAGTGCCAGCCTCCCTCTCACACACACTACTACACCATGTATACACAGCACAGGTACAGCGCGGGCAGCGGCAGTGCCAGCCTCCCTCACACACACACTACTACACCATGTATACACAGCACAGGTACAGCGCGGGCAGTGCCAGCCTCCCCCTCACACACACTACTACACCATGTATACACAGCACAGGTACAGCGCGGGCAGTGCCAGCCTCCCCCTCACACACACTACTACACCATGTATACACAGCACAGGTACAGCGCGGACAGCGGTAGTGCCAGCCTCCCCCTCACACACACTACTACACCATGTATACACAGCACAGGTACAGCGCGGGCAGCGGCAGTGCCAGTCTCCCCCTCACACACACTACTACACCATGTATACACAGCGCAGGTACAGCGCGGGCAGTGCCAGCCTCCCCCTCACATACACTACTACACCATGTATACACAGCACAGGTACAGCGCGGGCAGCAGCAGTGCCAGCCTCCCCCTCACACACACTACTACACCATGTATACACAGCACAGGTACAGCGCGGGCAGTGCCAGCCTCCCTCTCACACACACTACTACACCATGTATACACAGCACAAGTACAGCGCGGGCAGCGGCAGTGCCAGCCTCCCCCTCACACACACTACTACACCATGTATACACAGCACAGGTACAGCGCGGGCAGCGGCAGCCTCCCTCTCACACACTACTACACCATGTATACACAGCACAGGTACAGCGCGGGCAGCGGCAGTGCCAGCCTCCCTCACACACACACTACTACACCATGTATACACAGCACAGGTACAGCGCGGGCAGTGCCAGCCTCCCCCTCACACACACTACTACACCATGTATACACAGCACAGGTACAGCGCGGGCAGTGCCAGCCTCCCCCTCACACACACTACTACACCATGTATACACAGCACAGGTACAGCGCAGGCAGTGCCAGCCTCCCCCTCACACACACTACTACACCATGTATAAACAGCACAGGTACAGCACGGGCAGTGCCAGTCTTTCCCTCACCTGCCCGCAGGTGCCCATGGTCTGGGGTGGGGGGGGCTCCATGCTGTGTTGATGAAGGGATCTCGCGGAAAGCGGGAGCCGAACTGATCCTGTGAGCGATACATCCAGACTGAGGGAGGGAAAAGAAATGGAGATTAATAATAATAATAATATCTCCCCAGTGATCTCCCAGGTCCTGCGGTTACAGTCTCTCTTCTCCACGTCGGTCCCACACATTCCCTCATCCCATCCTCTCCAGCCTGTGTCTCCCCACTGCTGGATGAAGCCTCCCCAGTGATCTCCCAGGTCCTGCGGTTACAGCCTCTCTTATCCACGTCACTCCCACACATTCCCTCATCCCATCCTCTCCAGCCCGTGTCTCCCCACTGCTGCATGTAGTCCCCCCAGGTCCTGCGGTTACAGCCTCTCTTCTTCACGTCGCTCCCACACATTCCCTCATCCCATCCTCCCCAGCCCGTGTCTCCCCACTGCTGGATGAAGCCTCCCCAGTGATCTCCCAGGTCCTGCGGTTACAACCTCTCTTCTCCACGTCGCTCCCACACATTCCCTCACCCCATCCTCTCCAGCCTGTGTCTCCCCACTGCTGGATGAAGCCTCCCCAGAGATCTCCCAGGTCCTGCGGTTACAGCCTCTCTTCTCCACGTCGCTCCCACACATTCCCTCATCCCATCCTCTCCAGCCCCTGTCTCCCCACTGCTGGGTGAAGTCTCCCCAGTGATCTCCCAAATCCTGTGGTTACAGCCTCTCTTCTCCACGTTGCTCCCACACATTCCCTCATCCCATCCTCCCCAGCCCGTGTCTCCCCACTGCTGGATGAAGCCTCCCCAGTGATCTCCCAAATCCTGTGGTTACAGCCTCTCTTCTCCACGTCGCTCCCACACATTCCCTCACCCCATCCTCCCCAGCCTTTGTCTCCCCACTGCTGGATGAAGCCTCCCCAGTGATCTCCCAAATCCTGTGGTTACAGCCTCTCTTCTCCACGTCGCTCCCACACATTCCCTCACCCCATCCTCTCCAGCCCGTGTCTCCCCACTGCTGGATGAAGCCTCCCCAGTGATCTCCCAGGTCCTGCGGTTACAGCCGCTCTTCTCCACGTCGCTCCCACACATTCCCTCATCTCATCCTCTCCAGCCCGTGTCTCCCCACTGCTGGATGAAGTCTCCCCAGTGATCTCCCAGGTCCTGCGGTTACAGCTTCTCTTCTCCACGTCGCTCCCACACATTCCCTCATCCCATCCTCTCCAGCCCGTGTCTCCCCACTGCTGGATGAAGCCTCCCCAGTGATCTCCCAGGTCCTGCGGTTACAGCCTCTCTTCTCCACATCGCTCCCACTTACGTTCTCATCTCATCCTCCTAACTTTTGGGCGCCTCGGTCTTTTAATCACTCGTGATCCAGTCGAGTTCCATCTTTGTCCAATGGTCATTTCTTCTTGTGACATGTCCGGCACACCGCCATTATAATTCCTTCCCCCGTGTGATGAGGTGACAGACTTTTGATGGTTTCGAGCCCATTCATTCTTTTTCCTCTTTCGGCTAATACCCAGCATGCATCTCACCATACTTCTCTGGATAATACCCAGCATGCATCTCTCCATACTTCTCTGGATAATGCCCAGCATGCATCTCTCCATACTTATTTGCCTTGTCTGAAGCTTAAGTATTATATTCGCACTTAGGGTCCAAGTTTCACATCCGGATGTGAGCACGACCCCAACGCAAGGGGAAGAGAGACGTTTTCCAACCAGTTGTCTCCTCGCAGGTGGAGAAAGACGCCGGCACACGGACCTGAGCAGTAATGCTTTATTGTCCCAGGTTTTCCCACGTTTCGGCCTATTTCTAGGTGAGGACTAGCAGGGATGGACAATGAACACATTTATACCCCCTCTGACTTGCTTCTTCCACACGCATCCGTCCCATCTTCATTCTCCTGTTCATTCCATTCACACGGTTCCCACCATCGTTACTCGCCGGGTGAGGTAGACATCGTCTTCCACGTCTTCTAGGTCTCTTCCATTTATCCCGATCTTTGCAGAGGTGACACGTTTGTTGAACATCACGGTGGTGTCGCTGAGACTCATATGGAAGCCACTTTCTCACCGGCTTCGGCGAGTTCCCCGATTTGCTGCTGGAGATCTTGTCGACAAATCGTAGGTAACTCGAAGCTTTGGTGACACGGTGTCTCCCTGCCGCACTCCCTTGCTGATCCTGGTGACACGGTGTCTCCCTGCCGCACTCCCTTACTGATCCTGGTGACATGGTGTCTCCCTGCTGCACTCCCTCGCTGATCCTGGTGACACGGTGTCTCCCAGCCGCACTCCCTTACTGATCCTGGTGACACGGTGTCTCCCTGCCGCACTCCCTCACTGATCCTGGTGACACGGTGTCTCCCTGCCGCACTCCCTTGCTGATCCTGGTGACACGGTGTCTCCCTGCCACACTCCCTTACTGATCCTGGTGACACAGTGTCTCCCTGCCGCACTCCCTCACTGATCCTGGTGACACGGCGTCTCCCTGCCGCACTCCCTCACTGATCCTGGTGACACGGTGTCTCCCTGCCGCACTCCCTCGCTGATCCTGGTGACACGGTGTCTCCCTGCCGCACTCCCTTGCTGATCCTGGTGACACGGTGTCTCCCTGCCGCACTCCCTCGCTGATCCTGGTGACACGGTGTCTCCCTGTCGCACTCCCTTGCTGATCCTCATGACACGGTGTCTCCCTGCCGCACTCCCTCGCTGATCCTGGTGTCACGGTGTCTCCCTGTCGCACTCACTCACTGATCCTGGTGACACGGTGTCTCCCTGCCGCACTCCCTCGCTGATCCTGGTGACACGGTGTCTCCCTGCCGCACTCCCTTGCTGATCCTCGTGACACGGTGTCTCCCTGCCGCACTCCCTCGCTGATCATGGTGACACGGTGTCTCCCTGAAGCACTCCCTCGCTGATCCTGGTGACACGGTGTCTCCCTGCCGCACTCCCTTGCTGCTCCTGGTGACACGGTGTCTCCCTGCCGCACTCCCTCGCTGATCCTAGTGACACTGTGTCTCCCTGCCGCACTCCCTTGCTGATCCTGGTGACACGGTGTCTCCCTGCCGCACTCCCTCGCTGATCCTAGTGACACTGTGTCTCCCTGCCGCACTCCCTTGCTGATCCTGGTGACACGGTGTCTCCCTGCCGCACTCCCTTGCTGATCCTGGTGACACGGCGTCTCCCTGCCGCACTCCCTTGCTGATCCTGGTGACACGGCGTCTCCCTGCCGCACTCCCTTGCTGATCCTTACCTTGCTTATATCTTCATGTAATCCAACGTTTGATGTGACATTCTCATACATATTCTTTATAATATTAACGTACGCTTCTCCAACACTTTGTCTTCTTCATGCATGTAGTGGGACCGCCGAGGTGTAGACAGAATGAAATGCTGAATTCTAAGCTGGATGGTAGATCTTATTCATTACTTTGGGAAATCCCGCTAGCTCTCTGGGCCGGGCAAAGTCCAGGATCTGTCCCACCTGATTAGCGAGTATCTCCATAAAACGCTTGGAAGTGATTGGGAGAAGACTGGTTGGTCTGGAGGTCTTTGTCTCCTCTCTTGTGGATGAAGATAACCAAAATAATTGCTCCAATGGTCTTCACATTGCGTAGCCCGCAACCAACCTCACACTGATGAGACCCAAAAGGTCGGAACAGTTGTCCGTGAGTAGATTGCGGATCATCTTACATAGCTCATCAATATGCAATTCTTCATTTTGCATCTTGTGTATCACTGATTGTTTTTTGTCAGACTTGTTCTTATCCTGTTTTTTGTTGGCGATTCCTCCCGTTTGTTCTGCGCCTTCATCTACAATCCTCCTAAGTTCTTCATCATCGTTTGTTAACGTGACCTCCCCCCCCCTCCCTGTGCAGTTTGAGCAAGCTAGCGGTTCTTCAGAGATTCTCGGCCGTTATTCTTGAGGTTGAATATTTTTGTCTTTTTAATCCGTTTTTTTTTGTCTTCTTTCTATCTTCGTGACCCGGTTTGTTGATTGTTTTGTTGTCTTCTTTTTAATCCATTTTCTTCTTCTTCCCATCTTCACATTCAGATGTAATCTGCAGCGAGCCCATCGTGATCGCTCCTTGTGTCAGAACGGTTAAGGACTGTGCAGTCTTCCATCACGGGTTTCTTGTTAATTAGGATCTAGTCCGGTCCATTCTTGACCCCATGCTGGAGATCTTTTTGACAAATCGGAGGTGACTCGAAGCTTTGGTGACACGGTGTCTCCCTGCCGCACTCCCTTACTGATCCTGGTGACACGGCGTCTCCCTGCCGCACTCCCTTACTGATCCTGGTGACACGGCGTCTCCCTGCCGCACTCCCTCACTGATCCTGGTGACACGGCGTCTCCCTGTCGCACTCCCTCGCTGATCCTGGTGATACGGTGTCTCCCTGCCGCACTCCCTTACTGATCCTGGTGACACGGTGTCTCCCTGCCGCACTCCCTTACTGATCCTGGTGACACGGCGTCTCCCTGCCGCACTCCCTCACTGATCCTGGTGACACGGCGTCTCCCTGTCGCACTCCCTCGCTGATCCTGGTGATACGGTGTCTCCCTGCCGCACTCCCTTACTGATCCTGGTGACACGGTGTCTCCCTGTCGCACTCCCATGCTGATCCTCGTGACACGGTGTCTCCCTGCCGCACTCCCTCGCTGATCCTGGTGACACGGTGTCTCCCTGCCGCACTCCCTTACTGATCCTGGTGACACAGTGTCTCCCTGCCGCACTCCCTCGCTGATCCTGGTGACACAGTGTCTCCCTGCCGCACTCACTCACTGATCCTGGTGACACTGTCTCCCTGCCGCACTCCCTTGCTGATCCTGGGGACACGGTGTCTCCCTGCCTCGCTGATCCTGGTGACACGGCGTCTCCCTGCCGCACTCCCGCGCTGATCCTGGTGACACAGCGTCTCCCTGCCGCAATCCCTCGCTGATCCTGGTGACACGGTGTCTCCCTGCCGCACTCCCTCGCTGATCCTGGTGACACAGTGTCTCCCTGCCACACTCCCTAGCTGATCCTGGTGACACTGTCTCCCTGCCGCACTCCCTCGCTGATCCTGGTGACACGGTGTCTCCCTGACGCTCTCCCTTGCTGATCCTGGTGACACAGTGTCTCCCTGCCGCACTCCCTCGCTGATCCTGGTGACACGGTGTCTCCCTGCCGCACTCCCTTACTGATCCTGGTGACACAGTGTCTCCCTGCCGCACTCCCTCGCTGATCCTGGTGACACTGTCTCCCTGCCGCACTCCCGCGCTGATCCTGGTGACACAGTGTCTCCCTGCCACACTCCCTCGCTGATCCTGGTGACACGGTGTCTCCCTGCCGCACTCCCTCGCTGATCCTGGTGACACGGCGTCTCCCTGCCGCACTCCCTCGCTGATCCTGGTGACACGGCGTCTCCCTGCCGCACTCCCTCGCTGTTCCTGGTGACACGGTGTCTCCCTGCCGCACTCCCGCGCTGATCCTGGTGACACGGTGTCTCCCTGCCGCACTCCCTCGCTGATCCTGGTGACACAGTGTCTCCCTGCCGCACTCCCTCGCTGATCCTGGTGACACGGTGTCTCCCTGCCGCACTCCCTCGCTGATCCTGGTGACACGGTGTCTCCCTGCCGCACTACCGCGCTGATCCTGGTGACACGGTGTCTCCCTGCCGCACTCCCTCGCTGATCCTGGGGACACGGTGTCTCCCTGCCGCACTCCCTCGCTGATCCTGGTGACAGTGTCTCCCTGCCGCACTCCCTCGCTGATCCGTATCTTGCTTATATATTCATGTAATCCAACGGTTCATGTTATAATATTAACGTATACGCTTCAACACTTTGTCTCCTTAATCCACGTGGGACCGCCGAGGCGCAGACAGAATCAAACGCTTCTCTGTAACCTACGAATCTTAAGACGCGCGATCGTATACCCGCACTCATTCTGAGGTTTCAGCCAACTTAAAGAAGTACGGAGAGATGCATGCTGGGTATTACCCGGAGACGTATATAGAGAGATGCATGCTGGGTATTACCCAGAGACGTATGGAGAGATGCATGCTGGGTATTACCCGGAGACGTATAGAGAGATGCATGCTGGGTATTACCCAGAGACGTATGGAGAGATGCATGCTGGGTATTACCCGGAGACGTATGGAGAGATGCATGCTGGGTATTACCCAGAGACGTATGGAGAGATGCATGCTGGGTATTACCCGGAGACGTTTGGAGAGATGCATGCTGGGTATTACCCGGAGACGTATGGAGAGATGCATGCTGGGTATTACCCAGAGACAGGCAAATTAATGGCTGGGTCCGAGAGCAAACAAAGAGTCGGTGACCTCGTCACGCGGGGGAAGGAAATAAAATGGCGGTGGGGCCGGACGTATCGCGAGGAGATGATATGACCATCGCTGGACAAAGAAGGAACTCGACTGGATCCCCAGAGAGACGAAAAGACCAAGGCGATGACCCGAAGTCAGGTGGCCTATTGGGGCACGCTGTGGGGGGCGCGCACACTCCACCCCCGGGGGGCGCGCACACTCCACTCCACAATGAGCAGCCATTTTACCTTCTGTTTCAACATTGCCCCTTATTCCTATTATATATTATGTATTGTGCCCCACACACTCCGCCCCCCACACACTCCGCCCCCCACACACTCCGCCCCCCACACACTCCGCCCCCCACACACTCCGCCCCCCACACACTCCGCCCCCCACACACTCCGCCCCCCACACACTCCGCCCCCCACACACTCCGGAATATGTTGGCTCTTCACAAATAAATCAATAAATTGTATATATGTACACACACACACACACACACACACACACACACACACACACACACACACACACACACACACACACACACACACACCTTTCCTCAAGTCCTTATCTCATTGCCTCAGTGGCGGGACGGTGGCAGCGGGCGCGCAGGAAGACGTACAGTGGCGGGACGGTGGCAGCGGGCGCGCAGGAAGACGTACAGTGGCGGGACGGTGGCAGCGGGCGCGCAGGAAGACGTACAGTGGCGGGACGGTGGCAGCGGGCGTGCAGGAAGACGTACAGTGGCGGGACGGTGGCAGCGGACGCGCAGGAAGATGTACAGTGGCGGGACGGTGGCAGCGGGCGCGCAGGAAGACGTACAGTGGCGGGACGGTGGCAGCGGGCGCGCAGGAAGACGTATAGTGGCGGGACGGTGGCAGCGGGCGCGCAGGAAGACGTACAGTGGCGGGACGGTGGCAGCGGGCGCGCAGGAAGACGTACAGTGGCGGGACGGTGGCAGCGGGCGCGCAGGAAGACGTACAGTGGCGGGACGGTGGCAGCGGGCGCGCAGGAAGACGTACAGTGGCGGGACGGTGGCAGCGGGCGCGCAGGAAGACGTACAGTGGCGGGACGGTGGCAGCGGGCGCGCAGGAAGATGTACAGTGGCGGGACGGTGGCAGCGGGCGCGCAGGAAGATGTACAGTGGCGGGACGGTGGCAGCGGGCGCGCAGGAAGACGTACAGTGGCGGGACGGTGGCAGCGGGCGCGCAGGAAGACGTACAGTGGCGGGACGGTGGCAGCGGGCGCGCAGGAAGATGTACAGTGGCGGGACGGTGGCAGCGGGCGCGCAGGAAGATGTACAGTGGCGGGACGGTGGCAGCGGGCGCGCAGGAAGATGTACAGTGGCGGGACGGTGGCAGCGGGCGCGCAGGAAGAAGTACAGTGGCGGGACGGTGGCAGCGGGCGCGCAGGAAGACGTACAGTGGCGGGACGGTGACAGCGGGCGCGCAGGAAGACGTACAGTGGCGGGACGGTGGCAGCGGGCTCGCAGGGAGACGTACAGTGGCGGGACGGTGGCAGCGGGCGCGCAGGAAGACGTACAGTGGCGGGACGGTGGCAGCGGGCGCGCAGGAAGACGTACAGTGGCGGGACGGTGGCAGCGGGCGCGCAGGAAGACGTACAGTGGCGGGACGGTGGCAGCGGGCGCGCAGGAAGATGTACAGTGGCGGGACGGTGGCAGCGGGCGCGCAGGAAGAAGTACAGTGGCGGGACGGTGGCAGCGGGCGCGCAGGAAGACGTACAGTGGCGGGACGGTGGCAGCGGGCGCGCAGGAAGACGTACAGTGGCGGGACGGTGGCAGCGGGCGCGCAGGAAGAAGTACAGTGGCGGGACGGTGGCAGCGGGCGCGCAGGAAGACGTACAGTGGCGGGACGGTGGCAGCGGGCGCGCAGGAAGACGTACAGTGGCGGGACGGTGGCAGCGGGCGCGCAGGAAGACGTACAGTGGCGGGACGGTGGCAGCGGGCGCGCAGGAAGACGTACAGTGGCGGGACGGTGGCAGCGGACGCGCAGGAAGATGTACAGTGGCGGGACGGTGGCAGCGGGCGCGCAGGAAGACGTACAGTGGCGGGACGGTGGCAGCGGGCGCGCAGGAAGAAGTACAGTGGCGGGACGGTGGCAGCTAGAAGGAATCGATCTTATCCAGAAAAGAGAGAGAGCTAGAAGGAATCAGAATCTTATCCAGAAGAGAGAGCTAGAAGGAATCAGAATCCTCGGAGGTTAAACACCAGCTTTCATTCCCACCTCAGTCTGGTTACTTACACCTGGCAGCCGGTCTCCGGTGCAGCAGCACGGCCAGAACTGGGAGAGGGACTTGAGAAGATTAAATGGGATATTGTTGGCCTTAGTGAAGCAAGACGGAAAGATGAAGGTCTCCTTGAGCCCGAAAGCGACCACCTATTCTAGTACCGAGGAACAAAACAGGGACGAATCAGCGGTGGAGGCTTCATCGTTACCAAGAGATGGATAAACAGTGGTGGAAGCTTCATCGTTACCAAGAGATGGAGAAACAGTGGTGGAAGCTTCATCGTTACCAAGAGATGGAGAAACAGTAGTGGAAGCTTCATCGTTATCAAGAGATGGAGAAACAGTGGTGGAAGCTTCATTGTTACCAAGAGATGGAGAAACAGTAGTGGAAGCTTCATCGTTATCAAGAGATGGAGAAACAGTGGTGGAAGCTTCATTGTTACCAAGAGATGGAAAGACAGTGGTGGAGGCTTCATCGTTACCAAGAGATGGAGAAACAGTGGTGGAAGCTTCATCGTTACCAAGAGATGGAGAAACAGTGGTGGAGGCTTCATCGTTACCAAGAGATGGAGAAACAGTGGTGGAGGCTTCATCGTTACCAAGAGATGGAGAAACAGTGGTGGAAGCTTCATCGTTCCCAAGAGAAGGAGAAACAGTGGTGGAAGCTTCATCGTTACCAAGAGATGGAGAAACAGTGGTGGAAGCTTCATCGTTACCAAGAGATGGAGAAACAGTGGTGGAGGCTTCATCGTTACCAAGAAATGGAGAAACAGTGGTGGAAGCTTCATCGTTACCAAGAGATGGAGAAACAGTGGTGGAAGCTTCATCGTTACCAAGAGATGGAGAAACAGTGGTGGAAGCTTCATCGTTACCAAGAGATGGAGAAACAGTGGTGGAGGCTTCATCGTTACCAAGAGATGGAGAAACAGTGGTGGAAGCTTCATCGTTACCAAGAGATGGAGAAACAGTGGTGGAGGCTTCATCGTTACCAAGAGATGGAGAAACAGTGGTGGAGGCTTCATCGTTACCAAGAGATGGAGAAACAGTGGTGGAAGCTTCATCGTTACCAAGAGATGGAGAAACAGTGGTGGAGGCTTCATCGTTACCAAGAGATGGAGAAACAGTGGTGGAAGCTTCATCGTTACCAAGAGATGGAGAAACAGTGGTGGAGGCTTCATCGTTACCAAGAGATGGAGAAACAGTGGTGGAAGCTTCATCGTTACCAAGAGATGGAGAAACAGTGGTGGAGGCTTCATCGTTACCAAGAGATGGAGAAACAGTGGTGGAAGCTTCATCGTTACCAAGAGATGGAGAAACAGTGGTGGAAGCTTCATCGTTACCAAGAGATGGAGAAACAGTGGTGGAGGCTTCATCGTTAGCAAGAGATGGAGAAACAGTGGTGGAAGCTTCATCTTTACCAAGAGATGGAGAAACAGTGGTGGAGGCTTCATCGTTACCCAGAGATGGAGAAACAGTGGTGGAAGCTTCATCGTTACCAAGAGATGGAGAAACAGTGGTGGAAGCTTCATCGTTACCAAGAGATGGAGAAACAGTGGTGGAAGCTTCATCGTTACCAAGAGAAGGAGAAACAGTGGTGGAAGCTTCATCGTTACCAAG
This sequence comes from Ascaphus truei, assembly GCF_040206685.1. Classification (NCBI taxonomy): domain Eukaryota; kingdom Metazoa; phylum Chordata; class Amphibia; order Anura; family Ascaphidae; genus Ascaphus; species Ascaphus truei. Next base: position 14,898 of record NW_027455465.1, read on the forward strand.
AGATGGAGAAACAGTGGTGGAAGCTTCATCGTTACCAAGAGATGGAGAAACAGTGGTGGAAGCTTCATCGTTACCAAGAGATGGAGAAACAGTGGTGGAAGCTTCATCGTTACCAAGAGATGGAGAAACAGTGGTGGAAGCTTCATCGTTACCAAGAGATGGAGAAACAGTGGTGGAGGCTTCATCGTTACCAAGAGATGGAGAAACAGTGGTGGAAGCTTCATCGTTACCAAGAGATGGAGAAACAGTGGTGGAAGCTTCATCGTTACCAAGAGAAGGAGAAACAGTGGTGGAAGCTTCATCGTTACCAAGAGATGGAGAAACAGTGGTGGAAGCTTCATCGTTACCAAGAGATGGAGAAACAGTGGTGGAAGCTTCATCGTTACCAAGAGATGGAGAAACAGTGGTGGAGGCTTCATCGTTACCAAGAGATGGAGAAACAGTGGTGGAAGCTTCATCGTTACCAAGAGATGGAGAAACAGTGGTGGAGGCTTCATCGTTACCAAGAGATGGAGAAACAGTGGTGGAAGCTTCATCGTTACCAAGAGATGGAGAAACAGTGGTGGAGGCTTCATCGTTACCAAGAGATGGAGAAACAGTGGTGGAAGCTTCATCGTTACCAAGAGATGGAGAAACAGTGGTGGAGGCTTCATCGTTACCAAGAGATGGAGAAACAGTGGTGGAAGCTTCATCGTTACCAAGAGATGGAGAAACAGTGGTGGAGGCTTCATCGTTACCAAGAGATGGAGAAACAGTGGTGGAAGCTTCATCGTTACCAAGAGATGGAGAAACAGTGGTGGAAGCTTCATCGTTACCAAGAGATGGAGAAACAGTGGAGTATGAACGCTCATCGGAAAGAGCGTACAGAATCGTCATTTCAGGCAACAAAGATACAGGCTTCAAATAATCCGAGTGTTCGCTCCAACATGAAGCCGCGCGGACAATGACATGGAGACTTCTGCCATGAAAATCGGACAACATAACAACAAAAGGAAATGGTCACCTCAAGAGGGTTATGGGAGATTTCAATGCAAAGATGGGTGCCCCCCAGAAAGACGAAGCATACCGTGGGCAAGGAGGGTTACGGGGACAGGGATGAACGTGGGGACAGATTGGGAGAATTTGCAGAATGGGAAACCTGCTACATCATGAATTCATTCTCAGAGAAGAAACCAAATACAGAATGGACATGGCATGGACCCAATGGGGTCAAGAATGGACCGGACTAGATCCTAATTAACAAGAAACCTGGGATTGAAGACATCAGTCCTTAACCGTTCTGACACCGATGGGTTCGCTGAAAATTACATGTGACGGTGAAGATGGGAAGAAGAAAATGGATTAAAAAGAAGACAAACAAACAATCAACATCAAGAACACCGGACAATTTAAAATAGAGCGAGTAAAAATCGCTTCCGTTTGCCCGAAATACACAGGGACACGTCAACAAACGATGATGGAGAAGTTAGGAAGATTGTGGAGGAAACGGGAGGAACAAATCGCCAACAAAAAAACAGGAAAAGAAATTATCCGACGAGACAAAACAACGAATGAGGAAGCAACAAGATTTGACGCAATCCCAAGACCCAAGTGAAGACGCACATCTGTGCGAGGCGATCGGCGAAGGTGGAACTGAAGCTGCGAGAGAACATAACTGATGTGGTGAGGAAGACTAGCGAAGATAACAAAAGCTTAAAGAAGATGAAGCACCAAATCGTGGAGCTCAAACAAGACGATGGAACTAGAACAGACCGGGCTATTATCATAGAGGGTGGAGACTTCTGCGTGACACTGTGTGAGGACACGGGTCACGCCGGGAATAATCCAGCAGAGGACCAGTGAGAAGAAGCCACCAAATGATGTACCACGTGTCCTTCCCGAAGAAGTGGCAAAGGCAAGAACAGCCATGAGGAACGGGACGGCTCCTGGGGAAGAGGGAATTACAAGAGAAACCCTGGAAGAAGCGGGGGGGAGAAGTACAGAGAATCTGTGTAATACTCTTCACACGCGGCTGGAAGAACGGGGGACAGCTCCTTCCAGAAGGATCGGCTCAGTGAGGAAAGACACTGACTGGCACTGAGTTTGAAGCAGGGAAACCAGGTTCAATTCCCGGTGTTGGCTCCTTGCCACCATGGGCAAGTCGCTTTATCTCCCTGTGCCCCAGCCGCCAAAAACATAGATTGTAAGCTCCACGGGGCAGGGACCTGCGCCTGCAAAATGTCTCTGTAACGCGCTACGTAAAACGAGCAGCTCTATACAAGAACAAACAATTATTATTATTATATTATACCATAGTTATCCTCATGCACAAGAGAGGAGACAAAGGCCTGAAGAACACCCAGTCCACTTCCCATCACTTCCAACATGTTTACGATGGTTCTCGCTATTCGGCTTTCGCGCGGCCTAGAGAACAAGTGGGATTTTGAAGTGTATAGGACACAACGGAGCACGTCGTAGAAGAAGGGATTTCCCAAAGTAAGGAGTACCATCTACCAGTATTTGTAGATGACAACAAAGCGTTTGACGGTCTACACCTCCGTGGTTTAAAACGCATTAAGAAGACGCGTACATTGATATTAAGTCATGTTCGCGTGAAGGCCGCATCATCCCTCAAAGAACATGAAGATACGCAAGATATGGATCAGTAAGGGAGACATCGCGTCACCGAAGCTTTACACTGCAACGTGAAGAACGGTTCAAGACATTGAAATGGGACGTACGGGTGTGACCCGTGTATCCTGCCCGCGCTCACGCACGGGTGTGAACCGTGTATCCTGCCCGCGCTCACGTACGGGTGTGACCCGTGTATTCTGCCCGCGCTCACGTACGGGTGTGACCCGTGTATCCTGCCCGCGCTCACGTACGGGTGTGACCCGTGTATTCTGCCCGCGCTCACGTACGGGTGTGACCCGTGTATCCTGCCCGCGCTCACGTACGGATGTGACCCGTGTATCCTGCCCGCGCTCACGTACGGATGTGACCCGTGTATCCTGCTCGCGCTCACGTACGGATGTGACACTTGGACCCTAAATGCGAAGATAATTCACAAACTGCAGACAACGTGAAGAAAATGGCGGTGCGCCAGACATATCACGAGAAGGAATGACCATCGTTGGACAAAGATGAACTCAACTGGGATCCAAGAGAGATTACAAGATCAAGACGCCCAAAAGTAAGACGGGAGGATGAGATGAGAACGTGTGTGGGAGCGACGTGGAGAAGAGAGGCTGTAACCGCAGGACCTGGGAGATCACTGGGGAGACTTCATCCAGCAGTGGGGAGACACGGGCTGGAGAGGAAGGGATGAGGGAATGTGTGGGAGCGACGTGGAGAAGAGAGGCTGTAACCGCAGGACCTGGGAGATCACTGGGAAGGCTTCATCCAGTAGTGGGGAGACACGGGCTGGAGAGGATGGGATGAGGGAATGTGTGGGAGCGACGTGGAGAAGAGAGGCTGTAACCGCAGGACCTGGGAGATCACTGGGGAGGCTTCATCCAGCAGTGGGGCGACACGGGCTGGAGAGGATGGGATGAGGGAATGTGTGGGAGCGACGTGGAGAAGAGAGCCTGTAACCGCAGTACCTGGGGGATCACTGGGGAGGCTTCATCCAGCAGTGGAGAGACATGGGCTGGAGAGGATGGGATGAGGGAAGGTGTGGGAGCGACGTGGAGAAGAGGCTGTAACCGCAGGACCTGGGGGATCACTGGGGAGGCTTCATCCAGCAGTTGGGAGACACGGGCTGGAGAGGATGGGATGAGGGAAGGTGTGGGAGCGACGTGGAGAAGAGGCTGTAACCGCAGGACCTGGGGGATCACTGGGGAGACTTCATCCAGCAGTGGGGAGACACGGGCTGGAGAGGATGGGATGAGGGAAGGTGTGGGAGCGACGTGGAGAAGAGGCTGTAACCGCAGGACCTGGGGGATCACTGGGGAGGCTTCATCCAGTAGTTGGGAGACACGGGCTGGAGAGGATGGGATGAGGGAAGGTGTGGGAGCGACGTGGAGAAGAGGCTGTAACCGCAGGACCTGGGGGATCATTGGGGAGACTTCATCCAGCAGTGGGGAGACACAGGCTGGAGAGGGTGGGATGAGGGAATGTGTGGGAGCAACGTGGAGAAGAGAGGCTGTAACCGCAGGACCTGGGAGATCACTGGACACACACACACACACACACACACACACACACTGAAGGTACCGTTTCTATCTGTGCGGTTTCACAGGTCGGAGTCGAGGGGCTAAGGAGGCAGCATGGTGTCTGGGGTCACTGTGACAGCCTGGGGAGAGGAAAAGAGGGGAGAGAGACGTTAGAGAGAGGGACGGGGGAGGAAGAGGTGAGAGAGGGACGGGGGAGGAAGAGGTGGGAGGAAGAGGTGAGAGGGATGGGGGAGGAAGAGGTGAGAGGGACAGGGGTGAGAGAAAGGTATAGGGGGTGAGAGAGGGACGGGGCAGGAAGAGGTGAGAGATGGACGGGGGAGGAAGAGGTGAGAGAGAGACGGGGGAGGAAGAGGTGAGAGAGGGACGGGGGAGGAAGAGGTGAGAGAGGGACGGGGGAGGAAGAGGTGAGAGAGGGACGGGGGAGGAAGAGGTGAGAGGGACGGGGGAGGAAGAGGTGAGAGGGACGGGGGAGGAAGAGGTGAGAGGGACGGGGGAGGAAGAGGTGAGAGGGACGGGGGAGGAAGAGGTGAGAGAGGGACGGGGGAGGAAGAGGTGAGAGAGGGACGGGGGAGGAAGAGGTGAGAGGGACGGGGGAGGAAGAGGTGAGAGGGACGGGGGAGGAAGAGGTGAGAGGGACGGGGGAGGAAGAGGTGAGAGAGGGACGGGGGAGGAAGAGGTGAGAGAGGGACGGGGGAGGAAGAGGTGAGAGAGGGACGGGGGAGGAAGAGGTGAGAGGGATGGGGGAGGAATAGGTGAGAGGGACGGGGGGGGTGAGAGGGACGGGGGGGTGAGAGGGACGGGGGGTGAGAGGGACGGGGGAGGAAGAGTTGAGAGAGGGACGGGGGAGGAAGAGGTGAGAGAGGGACGGGGGAGGAAGAGGTGAGAGAGGGACGGGGGAGGAAGAGGTGAGAGAGGGACGGGGGAGGAAGAGGTGAGAGAGGGACGGGGGAGGAAGAGGTGAGAGGGATGGGGGAGGAATAGGTGAGAGGGACGGGGGGGGTGAGAGGGACGGGGGGGTGAGAGGGACGGGGGGTGAGAGGGACGGGGGGTGAGATGTGAGAAGGAAGTGGGGGGGGAGAAAAAAGGATGGGGGACAGAGAGAGTGAGGTGTTTTGTAGCTATAACAATGTTTCATTGCGCTAATATACTGTACAGACACAGACAGAAGGGAGTTATGAGCCTGTCCCTCCCCCCGCAGGGTGACACAGTGACAGACAGAAGGGAGCTATGAGTCTGTCCCTCCCCCCGCAGGGTGACACAGTGACAGACAGAAGGGAGCTATGAGTCTGTCCCTCCCCCCGCAGGGTGACACACACAGAAGGGAGCTATGAGCCTGTCCCTCCCCCCGCAGGGTGACACAGTGACACAGACAGAAGGGAGCTATGAGTCTGTCCCTCCCCCCGCAGGGTGACACAGTGACACAGACAGAAGGGAGCTATGAGTCTGTCCCTCCCCCGCAGGGTGACACAGTGACACAGATAGAGGGAGCTATGAGTCTGTCCCTCCCCCCGCAGGGTGACACAGTGACACAGACAGAAGGGAGCTATGAGTCTGTCCCTCCCCCCGCAGGGTGACACAGTGACACAGACAGAAGGGAGCTATGAGTCTGTCCCTCCCCCGCAGGGTGACACAGTGACACAGATAGAGGGAGCTATGAGTCTGTCCCTGGTATGACAGTAGCTGCCCCCACGCTGGGTGACTCAGAGCCCCCCAGACAGACAAGTTACTCAGCAGAACATGAAATGAACAGATCCAATGTGTCATCATCGCTACTCATAGTACACACACACACACACACACACACACACACGTGACAGTGTTGGCCTGTCATTGATCGAGAATAAATTACACTAAAAGGAGAGAACGAGAGGAGGGGGGGAAGAGAGAACGACAGGGGGGGGGGGGAAGAGAGAACGACGGGGGGGGGGAAGAGAGAACGACAGGGGGGGGGGAAAGAGAGAACGACAGGGGGGGGAAGGGAGAACGACAGGGGGGGGGGAAGAGAGAACGACAGGGGGGGGGAAGGGAGAACGACAGGGGGGGGGGAAGGGAGAACGACAGGGGGAGGGAAGAGAGAACGACAGGGGGGGGGAAGAGAGAACGACAGGGGGGGGAAGAGAGAACGACAGGGGGGGGAAGAGAGAACGACAGGGGGGGAAGAGAGAACGACAGGGGGGGAAGGGAGAACGACAGGGGGGGAAGGGAGAACGACAGGGGGGGGAAGGGAGAACGACAGGGGGGGAAGGGAGAACGACAGGGGGGGAAGGGAGAACGACAGGGGGGGGAAGGGAGAACGACAGGGGGGGAAGGGAGAACGACAGGGGGGGAAGGGAGAACGACAGGGGAGGAAGGGAGAACGACAGGGGGGGAAGGGAGAACGACAGGGGAGGAAGGGAGAACGACAGGGGGGGAAAGAGAGAACGACAGGGAGGGGGGGAAAGAGAGAACGACAGGGAGGGAAGGGAGAACGACAGGGGGGGGGAAGAGAGAACGACAGGGGGGGGACGAGAGAACGACAGGGGGGGGGGGACGAGAGAACGACAGGGGGGGGAGAAGAGAGAACGACAGGGGGGGGAGAAGAGAGAACGACAGGGGGGGGAGAGAGAACGACAGGGGGGGGGAAAGAGAGAACGACAGGGAGGGAAGGGAGAACGACAGGGGGGGGGGAAAGAGAGAACGACAGGGGGGGGAGAAGAGAGAACGACAGGGGGGGGGAGAGAGAACGACAGGGGGGGGAGAGAGAACGACAGGGGGGGGAGAGAGAACGACAGGGGGGGGGAGAGAGAACGACAGGGGGGGAAGGAAAAAAAGAACGACAGGGGGGGGGGAGAGAGAACGACAGGGGGGGGGAAGAGAGAACGAGAGGAGGGGGGAGAAGAGAGAACAAGAGGAGGGGGGAGAAGAGAGAACGACAGGGGGGGTGGGAAGAGAGAACGACAGGGGGGGGAGGAGAGAACGACAGGGGGGGGAACAGAGAACGACGGGGGGGGAACAGAGAACGACGGGGGGGGGGGTACAGAGAACGACGGGGGGGGGGGAACAGAGAACGACAGGGGGGGGGAACAGAGAACGACAGGGGGGGGGAACAGAGTACGACAGGGGGGGGGAAAGAGAGAACGACAGGGGGGGGGAAAGAGAGAATGACAGGGGGGGGGGGAAGAGAACGACAAGGGGGGGAAGAGAACGACAGGGGGGGGAGAGAACAACGGGGGGGGGGGGAAGAGAGAACGACAGGGGGGGGAAGGGAGAACGACAGGGGGGGGAGAGAGAACGACAGGGGGGGGAGAGAGAACGACAGGGGGGGAAGAGAGAACGACAGGGGGGGAAGAGAGAACGACAGGGGGGGAAGGGAGAACGACAGGGGGGGAAGGGAGAACGACAGGGGGGGAAGGGAGAACGACAGGGGGGAAGGGAGAACGACAGGGGGGGAAGGGAGAACGACAGGGGGGGAAGGGAGAACGACAGGGGGGGAAGGGAGAACGACAGGGGAGGAAGGGAGAACGACAGGGGGGGAAAGAGAGAACGACAGGGAGGGGGGGAAAGAGAGAACGACAGGGAGGGAAGGGAGAACGACAGGGGGGGGGGAAGAGAGAACGACAGGGGGGGGGACGAGAGAACGACAGGGGGGGGAACGAGAGAACGACAGGGGGGGGAACGAGAGAACGACAGGGGGGGGAGAAGAGAGAACGACAGGGGGGGGAGAAGAGAGAACGACAGGGGGGGAGAAGAGAGAACGACAGGGGGGGGAGAGAGAACGACAGGGGGGGGGAAAGAGAGAACGACAGGGAGGGAAGGGAGAACGACAGGGGGGGGGGAAGAGAGAACGACAGGGGGGGGGACGAGAGAACGACAGGGGGGGGGACGAGAGAACGACAGGGGGGGGGACGAGAGAACGACAGGGGGGGGAACGAGAGAACGACAGGGGGGGGAGAAGAGAGAACGACAGGGGGGGGAGAGAGAACGACAGGGGGGGGAGAGAGAACGACAGGGGGGGGAGAGAGAACGACAGGGGGGGAAGGAAAAAAAGAACGACAGGGGGGGGGGGAGAGAGAACGACAGGGGGGGGGAAGAGAGAACGAGAGGAGGGGGGAGAAGAGAGAACAAGAGGAGGGGGGAGAAGAGAGAACGACAGGGGGGGGAACAGAGAACGACGGGGGGGGGAACAGAGAACGACAGGGGGGGGAACAGAGAACGACGGGGGGGGGGGAACAGAGAACGACAGGGGGGGGGAACAGAGAACGACAGGGGGGGGGAACAGAGAACGACAGGGGGGGGGGAACAGAGTACGACAGGGGGGGAAAAGAGAGAACGACAGGGGGGGGGAAAGAGAACGACAAGGGGGGGGAAGAGAACGACAGGGGGGGGAGAGAACAACGGGGGGGGGGGAAGAGAGAATGACAGGGGGGGGAAGGGAGAACGACAGGGGGGGGAGAGAGAACGACAGGGGGGGAAGAGAGAACGACAGGGGGGGAAGAGAGAACGACAGGGGGGGAAGAGAGAACGACAGGGGGGGAAGAGAGAACGACAAGGGGGGAAGAGAGAACGACAGGGGGGGAAGTGAGAACGACAGGGGGGGGGGAAGAGAGAACGACAGGGGGGGGGAAAGAGAGAACGACACGGGGGGGAAGGGAGAACGACAGGGGGGGAAGGGAGAACGACAGGGGGGGAAGGGAGAACGACAGGGGGGGAAGGGAGAACGACAGGGGGGGAAGGGAGAACGACAGGGGGGGAAGGGAGAACGACAGGGGGGGAAGGGAGAACGACAGGGGGGGAAGGGAGAACGACAGGGGGGGAAGGGAGAACGACAGGGGGGGAAGGGAGAACGACAGGGGGGGAAGGGAGAACGACAGGGGGGGAAGGGAGAACGACAGGGGGGGGGAAGGGAGAACGACAGGGGGGGGGGAAGAGAGAACGACAGGGGGGGGGAAGAGAGAACGACAGGGGGGGGGAAGAGAGAACGACAGGGGGGGGGAAAGAAATAACGACAGGGGGGGGGGAGAAGAGAGAACGACAGGGGGGGAGAAGAGAGAACGACAGGGGGGGGAAGAGAGAACGACAGGGGGGGGAAGAGAGAACGACAGGGGGGGGGGAGAGAGAACGACGGGGGGGGGAAGAGAGAACGACAGGGGGGTGGAAGAGAGAACGACAGGGGGGGGGAAGAGAGAACGAGAGGAGGGAGAAGAGAGAACGAGAGGAGGGGGAGAAGAGAGAACGACAGGGGGGGGAAGAGAGAACGACAGGGGGGGGGGGGAAGAGAGAACGACAGGGGGGGGGGGGAAGAGAGAACGACAGGGGGGGGGAAGAGAGAACGACAGGGGGGGGAAGAGAGAACGACAGGGGGGGCGGGGAAGAGAGAACGACAAGGGGGGCGGGGAAGAGAGAACGACAGGGGGGGGGAAGAGAGAACGACAGGGGGGGAACAGAGAACGACAGGGGGGGAACAGAGAACGACAGGGGGGGAACAGAGAACGACAGGGGGGGGGGAAGAGAGAACGACAGGGGGGGGGAAGAGAGAACGACAGGGGGGGGGGGAAGAGAGAACGACAGGGGGGGGGGAGAGAGAACGACAGGGGGGGGGGGAAGAGAGAACACACACTACTACACCATGTATACACAGCACAGGTACAGCGCCGGCAGTGCCAGCCTCCCCCTCACACACACTACTACACCATGTATACACAGCACAGGTACAGCGCGGGCAGTGCCAGCCTCCCCCTCACACACACTACTACACCATGTATACACAGCACAGGTACAGCGCGGGCAGCGGCAGTGCCAGCCTCCCCCTCACACACACTACTACACCATGTATACACAGCACAGGTACAGCGCGGGCAGGGGCAGTGCCAGCCTCCCCCTCACACACACTACTACACCATGTATACACAGCACAGGTACAGCGCGGGCAGCAGCAGTGCCAGCCTCCCCCTCACACACACTACTACACCATGTATACACAGCACAGGTACAGCGCGGGCAGTGCCAGCCTCCCCCTCACACACACTACTACACCATGTATACACAGCACAGGTACAGCGCGGGCAGCGGCAGTGCCAGCCTCCCCCTCACACACTACTACACCATGTATACACAGCACAGGCACAGCGCGGGCAGTGCCAGCCTCCCCCTCACACACACTACTACACCATGTATACACAGCACAGGTACAGCGCCGGCAGTGCCAGCCTCCCCCTCACACACACTACTACACCATGTATACACAGCACAGGTACAGCGCGGGCAGTGCCAGCCTCCCCCTCACACACACTACTACACCATGTATACACAGCACAGGTACAGCGCGGGCAGCGGCAGTGCCAGCCTCCCCCTCACACACACTACTACACCATGTATACACAGCACAGGTACAGCGCGGGCAGTGCCAGCCTCCCCCTCACACACACTACTACACCATGTATACACCGCACAGGTACAGCGCGGGCAGTGCCAGCCTCCCCCTCACACACACTATTACACCATGTATACACAGCACAGGTACAGCGCGGGCAGCGGCAGTGCCAGCCTCCCCCTCACACACACTACTACACCATGTATACACAGCACAGGTAAAGCGCGGGCAGCGGCAGTGCCAGCCTCCCCTCACACACACTACTACACCATGTATACACAGCACAGGTACAGCGCGGGCAGTGCCAGCCTCCCCCTCACACACACTACACCATGTATACACAGCACAGGTACAGCGCGGGCAGTGCCAGCCTCCCCCTCACACACTACTACACCATGTATACACAGCATAGGTACAGCGCGGGCAGCAGCAGTGCCAGCCTCCCACTCACACACACTACTACACCATGTACACACAGCACAGGTACAGTGCGGGCAGCGGCAGTGCCAGCCTCCCCCTCACACACACTACTACACCATGTACACACAGCACAGGTACAGTGCGGGCAGCGGCAGTGCCAGCCTCCCCCTCACACACACTACTACACCATGTATACACAGCACAGGTACAGCGCGGGCAGCGGCAGTGCCAGCCTCCCCCTCACACACACTACTACACCATGTATACACAGCACAGGAACAGCGCGGGCAGCTGCAGTGCCAGCCTCCCCCTCACACACACTACTACACCATGTATACACAGCACAGGTACAGCGCGGGCAGTGCCAGCCTCCCCCTCACACACACTACTACACCATGTATACACAGCATAGGTACAGCGCGGGCAGCAGCAGTGCCAGCCTCCCACTCACACACACTACTACACCATGTACACACAGCACAGGTACAGTGCGGGCAGCGGCAGTGCCAGCCTCCCCCTCACACACACTACTACACCATGTACACACAGCACAGGTACAGTGCGGGCAGCGGCAGTGCCAGCCTCCCCCTCACACACACTACTACACCATGTATACACAGCACAGGTACAGCGCGGGCAGCGGCAGTGCCAGCCTCCCCCTCACACACACTACTACACCATGTATACACAGCACAGGTACAGCGCGGGCAGCGGCAGTGCCAGCCTCCCCCTCACGCACACTACTACACCATGTATACACAGCACAGGTACAGCGCGGGCAGTGCCAGCCTCCCCCTCACACACACTACTACACCATGTATACACAGCACAGGTACAGCACGGGCAGCGGCAGTGCCAGCCTTACCCTCACACACACTACTACACCATGTACACACAGCACAGGTACAGTGCGGGCAGCGGCAGTGCCAGCCTCCCCCTCACACACACTTCTACACCATGTATACACAGCACAGGTACAGCGCGGGCAGCGGCAGTGCCAGCCTCCCCCTCATACACACTACTACACCATGTATACACAGCACAGGTACAGCGCGGGCAGTGCCAGCCTCCCCCTCACACACACTACTACACCATGTACACACAGCACAGGTACAGTGCGGGCAGCGGCAGTGCCAGCCTCCCCCTCACACACACTTCTACACCATGTATACACAGCACAGGTACAGCGCGGGCAGCGGCAGTGCCAGCCTCCCCCTCATACACACTACTACACCATGTATACACAGCACAGGTACAGCGCGGGCAGTGCCAGCCTCCCCCTCACACACACTACTACACCATGTACACACAGCACAGGTACAGCGCGGGCAGTGCCAGCCTCCCCCTCACACACACTACTACACCATGTATACACAGCACAAGTACAGCGCGGGCAGCGGCAGTGCCAGCCTCCCCCTCACACACACTACACCATGTATACACAGCACAGGGACAGCGTGGGCAGTGCCAGCCTCCCCCTCACACACACTACTACACCATGTATACACAGCACAGGTACAGCGCGGGCAGCGGCAGTGCCAGCCTCCCCCTCACACACACTACTACACCATGTATACACAGCACAGGTACAGCGCGGGCAGCGGCAGTGCCAGCCTCCCCCTCACACACACTACTACACCATGTATACACAGCACAGGTACAGCGCGGGCAGCGGCAGTGCCAGCCTCCCGCTCACACACACTACACCATGTATACACAGCACAGGTACAGCACGGGCAGCAGCAGTGCCAGCCTCCCTCTCACACACACACTACTACACCATATATACACAGCACAGGTACAGCGCGGGCAGCGGCAGTGCCAGCCTCCCCCTCACACACACTACTACACCATGTATACACAGCACAGGTACAGCGCGGGCAGTGCCAGCCTCCCCCTCACACACACTACTACACCATGTATACACAGCACAAGTACAGCGCGGGCAGCGGCAGTGCCAGCCTCCCCCTCTCACACACTACTACACCATGTATACACAGCACAGGTACAGCGCGGGCAGTGCCAGGCTCCCCCTCACACACACTACTACACCATGTATACACAGCACAGGTACAGCGCGGGCAGCGGCAGTGCCAGCCTCCCCCTCACATACACTACTACCCCAGGTATACACAGCACAGGTACAGCGCGGGCAGTGCCAGCCTCCCCCTCACACACACTACTACACCATGTATACACAGCACAGGTACAGCGCGGGCAACGGCAGTGCCAGCCTCCCCTCACACACACTACTACACCATGTATACACAGCACAGGTACAGCGCGGGCAGCGGCAGTGCCAGCCTCCCCCTCACACACACTACTACACCATGTATACACAGCACAGGTACAGCGCGGGCAGCGGCAGTGCCAGCCTCCCGCTCACACACACTACACCATGTATACACAGCACAGGTACAGCACGGGCAGCAGCAGTGCCAGCCTCCCTCTCACACACACACTACTACACCATATATACACAGCACAGGTACAGCGCGGGCAGCGGCAGTGCCAGCCTCCCCCTCACACACACTACTACACCATGTATACACAGCACAGGTACAGCGCGGGCAGTGCCAGCCTCCCCCTCACACACACTACTACACCATGTATACACAGCACAAGTACAGCGCGGGCAGCGGCAGTGCCAGCCTCCCCCTCTCACACACTACTACACCATGTATACACAGCACAGGTACAGCGCGGGCAGTGCCAGGCTCCCCCTCACACACACTACTACACCATGTATACACAGCACAGGTACAGCGCGGGCAGCGGCAGTGCCAGCCTCCCCCTCACATACACTACTACCCCAGGTATACACAGCACAGGTACAGCGCGGGCAGTGCCAGCCTCCCCCTCACACACACTACTACACCATGTATACACAGCACAGGTACAGCGCGGGCAACGGCAGTGCCAGCCTCCCCTCACACACACTACTACACCATGTATACACAGCACAGGTACAGCGCGGGCAGCGGCAGTGCCAGCCTCCCCCTCACATACACTACTACACCATGTATACACAGCACAGGTACAGCGCGGGCAGCGGCAGTGCCAGCCTCCTCCTCACACACACTACTACACCATGTATACACAGCACAGGTACAGCGCGGGCAGTGCCAGCCTCCCCCTCACACAAACTACACCATGTATTGTATACACAGCACAGGTACAGCGCGGGCAGCGCCAGCCTCCCCCTCACACACTACTACACCATGTATACACAGCACAGGTACAGCGCGGGCAGTGCCAGCCTCCCCCTCGCACACACTACTACACCATGTACACACAGCACAGGTACAGTGCGGGCAGCGGTAGTGCCAGCCTCCCCCCTCACACACACTACTACACCATGTACACACAGCACAGGTACAGTGCGGGCAGCGGCAGTGCCAGCCTCCCCCTCACACACACTACTACACCATGTATACACAGCACAGGTACAGCGCGGGCAGCGGCAGTGCCAGCCTCCCCCTCACACACACTACTACACCATGTATACACAGCACAGGTACAGCGCGGGCAGCGGCAGTGCCAGCCTCCCCCTCACATACACTACTACACCATGTATACACAGCACAGGTACAGCGCGGGCAGCGGCAGTGCCAGCCTCCTCCTCACACACACTACTACACCATGTATACACAGCACAGGTACAGCGCGGGCAGTGCCAGCCTCCCCCTCACACAAACTACACCATGTATTGTATACACAGCACAGGTACAGCGCGGGCAGCGCCAGCCTCCCCCTCACACACTACTACACCATGTATACACAGCACAGGTACAGCGCGGGCAGTGCCAGCCTCCCCCTCGCACACACTACTACACCATGTACACACAGCACAGGTACAGTGCGGGCAGCGGCAGTGCCAGCCTCCCCCCTCACACACACTACTACACCATGTACACACAGCACAGGTACAGTGCGGGCAGCGGCAGTGCCAGCCTCCCCCTCACACACACTACTACACCATGTATACACAGCACAGGTACAGCGCGGGCAGCGGCAGTGCCAGTCTCCCCCTCACACACACTACTACACCATGTACACACAGCACAGGTACAGCGCGGGCAGTGCCAGCCTCCCCCTCACACACACTTCTACACCATGTATACACAGCACAAGTACAGCGCGGGCAGCGGCAGTGCCAGCCTCCCCCTCACACACACTACACCATGTATACACAGCACAGGGACAGCGTGGGCAGTGCCAGCCTCCCCCTCACACACACTACTACACCATGTATACACAGCACAGGTACAGCGCGGGCAGCGGCAGTGCCAGCCTCCCCCTCACACACACTACTACACCATGTATACACAGCACAGGTACAGCGCGGGCAGCGGCAGTGCCAGCCTCCCCCTCACACACACTACTACACCATGTATACACAGCACAGGTACAGCGCGGGCAGCGGCAGTGCCAGCCTCCCGCTCACACACACTACACCATGTATACACAGCACAGGTACAGCACGGGCAGCGGAAGTGCCAGCCTCCCTCTCACACACACTACTACACCATGTATACACAGCACAGGTACAGCGCGGGCAGTGCCAGCCTCCCCCTCACACACACTACTACACCATGTATACACAGCACAAGTACAGCGCGGGCAGCGGCAGTGCCAGCCTCCCCCTCTCACACACTACTACACCATGTATACACAGCACAGGTACAGCGCGGGCAGTGCCAGCCTCCCCCTCACACAAACTACACCATGTATTGTATACACAGCACAGGTACAGCGCGGGCAGCGCCAGCCTCCCCCTCACACACTACTACACCATGTATACACAGCACAGGTACAGCGTGGGCAGTGCCAGCCTCCCCCTCACACACACTACTTCACCATGTATACACAGCACAGGTACAGCGCGGGCAGCGGCAGTGCCAGCCTCCCCCTCACACACACACTACTACACCATGTATACACAGCACAGGTACAGCGCAGGCAGTGTCAGCCTCCCCCTTACACACACACTACTACACCATGTATACACAGCACAGGTACAGCGCTGGCAGCGGCAGTGCCAGCCTCCCTCTCACACACACACTACTACACCATGTATACACAGCACAGGTACAGCGCGGGCAGTGCCAGCCTCCCCCTCAAACACACTACTACACCATGTATACACAGCACAAGTACAGCGCGGGCAGCGGCAGCCTCCCCCTCACACACACTACTACACCATGTATACACAGCACAGGTACAGCGCGGGCAGCGGCAGTGCCAGCCTCCCCCTCACACACTACTACACCATGTATACACAGCACAGGTACAGCGCGGGCAGCGGCAGTGCCAGCCTCCCCCTCACACACTACTACACCATGTATACACAGCACAGGTACAGCGCGGGCAGCGGCAGTGCCAGCCTCCCCCTCACACACACTACTACACCATGTATACACAGCACAGGTACAGCGCGGGCAGCGGCAGTGCCAGCCTCCCCCTCACACACACTACTACACCATGTATACACAGCACAGGTACAGCGCAGGCAGTGCCAGCCTCCCCCTCACACACTACTACACCATGTATACACAGCACAGGTACAGCGCGGGCAGTGCCAGCCTCCCCCTCACACACACTACTACACCATGTATACACAGCACAGGTACAGCGCGGGCAGCGGCAGCCTCCCCCTCACACACACTCCTACACCATGTATACACAGCACAGGTACAGCGCGGGCAGCGGAAGTGCCAGCCTCCCCCTCACACACACTACTACACCATGTATGCACAGCACAGGTACAGCGCGGGCAGTGCCAGCCTCCCCCTCACACACACTACTACACCGTGTATACACAGCACAGGTACAGCGCGGGCAGCGGCAGTGCCAGCCTCCCCCTCACACACACTACTACACCATGTATACACAGCACAGGTACAGCGCGGGCAGCAGCAGTGCCAGCCTCCCCCTCACATACACTACTACACCATGTATACACAGCACAGGTACAGCGCGGGCAGCGGCAGTGCCATCCTCCCCCTCACACACACTACTACACCATTTATACACAGCACAGGTACAGCGCGGGCAGTGCCAGCCTCCCCCTCACACACACTACTACACCATGTATACACAGCACAGGTACAGCGCGGGCAGTGCCAGCCTCCCCCTCACACACACTACTACACCATGTATACACAGCACAGGTACAGCGCGGGCAGTGCCAGCCTCCCCCTCACACACACTACTACACCATGTATACACCGCACAGGTACAGCGCGGGCAGCGGCAGTGCCAGCCTCCCCCTCACACACACTACTACACCATGTATACACAGCACAGGTACAGCGTGGGCAGCGGCAGCCTCCCCCTCACACACACTACTACACCATGTATACACAGCACAGGTACAGCGCGGGCAGTGCCAGCCTCCCCCTCACACACACTACTACACCATGTATACACCGCACAGGTACAGCGCGGGCAGCGGCAGTGCCAGCCTCCCCCTCACACACACTACTACACCATGTACACACAGCACAGGTACAGCGCGGGCAGTGCCAGCCTCCCCCTCACACACTACTACACCATGTATATACAGCACAGGTACAGCGCGGGCAGTGCCAGCCTCCCCCTCACACACACTACTACACCATGTATACACAGCACAGGTACAGCGCGGGCAGTGCCAGCCTCCCCCTCACACACACACTACTACACCATGTATATACAGCACAGGTACAGCGCGGGCAGCGGCAGTGCCAGCCTCCCCCTCACACACACTACTACACCATGTATACACAGCACAGGTACAGCGCGGGCAGGGGCAGTGCCAGCCTCCCCCTCACACACACTACTACACCATGTATACACAGCACAGGTACAGCGCGGGCAGTGCCAGCCTCCCACTCACACACACTACTACACCATGTACACACAGCACAGGTACAGTGCGGGCAGCGGCAGTGCCAGCCTCCCCCTCACACACACTACTACACCATGTATACACAGCACAGGTACAGCGCAGGCAGCAGCAGTGCCAGCCTCCCCCTCACACACACTACTACACCATGTACACACAGCACAGGTACAGTGCGGGCAGCGGCAGTGCCAGCCTCCCCCTCACACACACTACTACACCATGTATACACAGCACAGGTACAGCGCGGGCAGCGGCAGTGCCACCCTCCCCCACACACACTACTACACCATGTATACACAGCACAGGTACAGCGCGGGCAGCGGCAGTGCCAGCCTCCCCCTCACACACACTACTACACCATGTACACACAGCACAGGTACAGTGCGGGCAGCGGCAGTGCCAGCCTCCCCCTCACACACACTACTACACCATGTATACACAGCACAGGTACAGCGCGGGCAGCGGCAGTGCCACCCTCCCCCACACACACTACTACACCATGTATACACAGCACAGGTACAGCGCGGGCAGTGCCAGTCTCCCCCTCACACACACTACTACACCATGTACACACAGCACAGGTACAGTGCGGGCAGCGGCAGTGCCAGCCTCCCCCTCACACACTACTACAACATGTATACACAGCACAGGTACAGCACGGGCAGCGGCAGTGCCACCCTCCCCCTCACACACACTACTACACCATGTATACACAGCACAGGTACAGCGCGGGCAGCGGCAGTGCCAGCCTCCCCTCACACACACTACTACACCATGTATACACAGCACAGGTACAGCGCGGGCAGTGGCAGTGCCAGCCTCCCCCTCACACACACTACTACACCATGTATACACAGCACAGGTACAGCGCGGGCAGTGCCAGCCTCCCCTCACACATACTACTACACCATGTATACACAGCACAGGTACAGCGCGGGCAGCGGCAGTGCCAGCCTCCCCCTCACACACACTACTACACCATGTATACACAGCACAGGTACAGCGCGGGCAGCGGCAGTGCCAGCCTCCCTCTCACACACACACACTACTACACCATGTATACACAGCACAGGTACAGCGCGGGCAGTGCCAGCCTCCCCCTCACACACACTACTACACCATGTATACACAGCACAGGTACAGCGCGGGCAGCGGCAGTGCCAGCCTCCCCCTCACACATACTACTACACCATGTATACACAGCACAGGTACAGCGCGGGCAGTGGCAGTGCCAGCCTCCCCCTCACACACACTACTACACCATGTATACACAGCACAGGTACAGTGCGGGCAGCGGCAGCCTCCCCCTCACACACACTACTACACCATGTATACACAGCACAGGTACAGCGCGGGCAGCGGCAGTGCCAGCCTCTCCATCACACACACTACTACACCATGTATACACAGCACAGGTACAGCACGGGCAGCGGCAGTGCCAGCCTCCCCCTCACACACACTACTACACCATGTATACACAGCACAGGTACAGCGCGGCAAGTGCCAGTCTCCCCCTCACACACACTACTACACCATGTATACACAGCACAGGTACAGTGTGGGCAGCGGCAGTGCCAGCCTCCCCCTCACACACACTACTACACCATGTATACACAGCACAGGTACAGCGCGGGCAGCGGCAGCCTCCCCCTCACACACACTACTACACCATGTATACACAGCACAGGTACAGCGCGGGCAGCGGCAGTGCCAGCCTCCCCCTCACACACACTACTACACCATGTATACACAGCACAGGTACAGCGCGGGCAGTGCCAGCCTCCCCCTCACACACACTACTACACCATGTATACACAGCACAGGTACAGCGCGGGCAGTGCCAGCCTCCCCCTCACACACTACTACACCATGTATACACAGCACAGGTACAGCGCGGGCAGTGCCAGCCTCCCCCCTCACACACACTACTACACCATGTATACACAGCACAGGTACAGCGCGGGCAGCGGCAGTGCCAGCCTCCCCCTCACACACACTACTACACCATGTATACACAGCACAGGTACAGCGCGGGCAGTGCCAGCCTCCCCCTCACACACACTACTACACCATGTATACACAGCACAGGTACAGCGCGGGCAGTGCCAGCCTCCCCCTCACATACACTACGTAATATGATGAATTTCCCCATTTCTTCCCCCGCCTACGACTTCAACACTACAGCAGACGCAGTGAGAGGGTTAAGCGATGCTCTGAAGAGCGGGGATTCCCCCCGCGTCACACTGCGGGTAACCCTCCCCGCAGGGAGACGCGGGGCCCTCTGCAGGTGGCAGGGAGAGGGTTAAGCGACGCTCTGAGGATCATGTGATCACAACACGCAAGAGGAGTGCGACGGCAGAGAGAGCGCGTGTGTATACAGAGCGTGACGAGAGAGACAGCGAAAGAGAGACGGCAAAGACGAGAGGGCGAGAGAGAGCGAGAGAGAGAGCGAGAGAAGAGAGGGCGAGAGAGAGAGAGGGCGAGAGAGAGAGAGGGCGAGAGAGAGGGCTGAGGGCGAGAGAGGGCGAGAGAGAGAGAGGGCGAGAGAGAGAGAGGGCGAGAGAGAGAGGGCGAGAGAGAGAGGGCGAGAGAGAGAGAGAGAGGGCGAGAGAGAGAGGGCGAGAGAGAGGGCGAGAGAGAGAGAGGGCGAGAGAGAGAGAGAGAGGAGCGAGAGAGAGAGAGGGGCGAGAGAGAGAGAGAGGGCGAGAGAGAGAGAGGGCGAGAGAGAGACAGAGAGAGAACCTGTTAAGAGAGACACAACACTTGAGAGACAGCCATTGACCCACTCACCAAAAAGAGACAGCACTTCTGGCTTGTCCCTCACCTCCGAACCGGCGATCCAGCTGCCGTGGAAGGTGGAGCAAGTGACTGTCCTAACACCCCTCCAACTCCAAAGGGCTCACTGACTGAGAGCGCTCTCCTCTCTAAACACCCCCCAAGAGACAGCCACGAACAGGAGAGAGACCAGCTTCACTGCAGGTCGGACCCCAAGAGACAGCCACGAACAGGAGAGAGACCAGCTTCACTGCAGGTCGGCCCCCAAGAGACAGCCACGAACAGGAGAGAGACCAGCTTCACTGCAGGTCGGACCCCCAAGAGACAGCCACGAACAGGAGAGAGACCAGCTTCACTGCTGGTCGGCCATCTTTCCAGCACCCCGCCGCTTTTCAAACTCAGGACCTCTCGCCCAGCCGGTGTGCGGTGTGAGTGTCTCGGAGCGCTCTCTGGCGTTCCCTAGTCTCACCCGTGCCAGGTTCCTCCCTCTCTTACCCCACTCGTTTCCCCCCCCCCTCTCTCTCTCGCCTCCGCCTCCGCTGTCTCTTTAAATGCCAAGTTTAAAGGGACCGTGATGTCATCGCCCGCCCAGGACACACCACCCTGGGATTCCCTGACTCAGGGCTGGCCACACCCCCTCCCCTCCCACGTCACACCCACAGAGCTCTTAAGGTGGAATGGCATCAGTTCTGTTTAAGGTGGTTTGTTCTTATAAGGGGTGTTCTTATAGTATCAGGGGTTCCTGTTATAGGAAGGGGCATGTCAGGGCTGTGAGGAGATGTTTATGTACACATGCACACGCAAAGAGACAGACAGACAGAGCTTGCGAGAGAGAGACAGACAGACAGAGCTTGCGAGAGAGAGACAGACAGACAGAGCTTGCGAGAGAGAGAGACAGACAGACAGAGCTTGCGAGAGAGACAGACAGACAGAGCTTGCGAGAGAGAGAGAGAGAGAGAGAGACAGACAGAGCTTGCGAGAGAGACAGACAGACAGAGAGCGAGAGCCAGACAGACAGAGAAAGACAGA
>NW_027455466.1:0-36501 GCF_040206685.1 Ascaphus truei
GCGAAAGGTCATGTTAAAACCAACTAAGAAACGTCAGTCGCTGGCAAGCAATGCGACAGCACCGGATTCCTATAACGGTCCCACCGTCAGTGACAACCCTTGCTGTCTGTCCACGGCCGGATACCTGCAACCTGAGCCGGATTTGCGTACAGTTTCGAGCAAGCTTGCATGTACCTAAGCGATTTCCAGCCTCATCAGCTGACTACAGGTGTAGTAGTCCCGCTGTCACCTGTCAACGACGTGTATGATCAAGAATACGGGACTGGCAGTGGCTCGGCGCCAGCTGATTGGGTGAGTAATATTGCCGAATTTTATTCTGTTTTTTTTATTTTGAAAATATCGACATCGGTGCGATTCTCCTGTAAGCAATATCATTGGCTGAGCGGCTTCTACAGTAGATACTGTACAATTGGTGAAAAGCTAGGCGCATGCGCATTGGAACCTTCTTGAAACGCATATGTGTGTCATCACATCTACAGTAGGCGCATGCGCATGTGAACAGGAGACGCCCCCCGAGAAAATTATTGGTGGGACTGACTGTGGGAACTTCTTTAGGGGACTGAACATTACAGTAAAACTTGTACTTTTGTTTTTCCTCAGAAAAGAAAACTTTGTCATCTCATGCGGAAAACGGCAAATGGAGGATTTCGATGGAGAATATCGCTTTGTGTAACAATGCTTGCACATTGCTGAATCTGAGTAAAAAAAAACACCTACCGGAGTCTACAGTTTAGTGGCCGTTGTTATTGATTAGGAGAGAATACCTGAAACAGTATGCTGATGTTTTCAGACCGTATACAATACTTTTTTATATACTGTATACTGTATAATAAACCCGAGAAAATAAAAAGTATGCATTTATTCTACATGTATTCCAGTACATATGTGTCTTCTATACCCGTACAGGCATGTATTGTTTTTTTTTTGTATTTTATTGGAAAAGCATACATAATATACATTACAATACTGTAGATGCGTTTGGAATGGCATCTTGTCTACATAAGATATACATATACCATTATAAATCATTTGTACACAGGGGTGAAGGTGATGGAATCATACGGCTTTTCGGTCCCTACTCGGCCGTACGGCGTATAAGTAAATCATATAGTAATAAAAGTAATAAATGTAATAACCGGGGTCAAATCATATAAAAAAAAAAAAAAAACAACCTCGGAGGGAAGGAAGGGGGGGAGGGAGGGTAGGGGGGTGAAGAGAGCTGGGGAGGGGGAACGGAAGGAGATCCGAGCCTCGGGCTGATCTTGAGGGTATTAGGAATTATAGTCCCTGTCCGGCTGTTAAGTGTGTGGTTGCCTACACTGTCCCCCCCAAAAGAGAACGCATCTGTTGATATTAATGCCAAATTGTGGTACACTCGATGTAAGGGAACTAGCTGAGGAATTTAAAGAGGTATTGACTGATTCATGTGCTGTAACATTAACTCCCGCACATAGTAATGCCAAACCTGTCCTAGTTACACCACAATCATCTGTTTTCATACCTAAAAATACTACTTGGAACGATTTGATTCGCACTGCTAAAAAAACGCGAATATGAATCATTGTTAGCTGACACACAGGATTGTGCTGAGGCAGAGGTTGATTTTAGCATTGTTAAAACTGATAAGGAATATGCTGCAGCCTGTGTCAAAATTGCATCTTTTAAGTGCTGTCAACTGAATTTTTTTATATATATATATAACTCTCAAAATGCATATTTGCCCCCTGCCCCTATGGCATCGGGACAATTACCATTTCCATAGGTAGCCCCAATTTACCCAGTGTCCCTGTTCTAAAAAAAAAACCCTGAACCCCTTAACCTTTCCAGGTCACAGGCTCTGAGGCAGTCTCCGATAAAGAAGTTCTTATGGCTTCATGGGGAACCCGAAGCAATAGGCTCCCTAGACCACTCCCTATTGATATGCCTGCCAGGCAGATCGGTACGGATGGGGAAGAGACGGACTCTAGGCAGGAATTAACCCCTGTCAGGACCGTTCATGGGACAGGGAAAAGTCACAGGATGAATCAGAATCAGATACTGACACTGTGGCACAGTTTTATGCAGGACTGTCAAACAACGCTAAAAAAAAAATGTGTTATAACTCCAAACTGCTGTATTTATATTCAACATAACGTAAGAAGGAAAAAAAAAAAAAAAAAAGAGCAGAGAAGCTAAGAAACCAAGGGAAAAGAAAGGACAGGAAGTGCTATGATTGTAAAGAGACAAGATATTTTTCCAGTAATTGCAAACCAGCCCCTAAGAAGGGAACCAGAGAATTTTTTTTAGTAGAATATTTTTGTCTAAATTCAGACGGGTCTATCCGCCGGTATTGAGAATCTCAAGTAGTGTAAATTCAAGGTAGGAAAATTAGTTTTTCCCCAGAATGTTTTATTAAATTTTATAAATATGGTAAAAAGGTTGATTGAGTAATCCCTGTGTGCTTGTATAATCTGAGTGAATCCTAACTATGTGAAAGTTTTATGTGCATTGAATAATATGAATGTCGGTTTATTGTATATATACAATTTTATCTAGGTACTTGCAAGTGTTTCTGAAATAAGAACATAATTAATTGCTCATGTTAAGTTTAAATTTTAAAGGTAAGAAACACCCGCACTATAACACAAACTAATCAATAATGGGAAAGGGAGAGTTTGACTGGTTATAGAGAAAAGGACAAAAAGATGGGCAAATGTCAGAAAAAAGGAAAAAAAAAATATAATTCAGCCCGGTCACTGGTATATTTTGAGGATTTATTCGTTCTGGCCAGACGATGATTTCTTAAAAACCAGAAAGACATCCTTTTCAACTTCTCTATTTCCATGTCAAGAGAGAGAGAGAGAGAGAGAGGAGAGAGCGAGAGAGATGAGAAGAGAGAAGAGAGAGAGAGAGAGAGAGAGAGAGATGAGAGTGAGAGAGAGAGAGAGAGAGAGAGAGAGAGAGAGAGACGAGATGAGAGAGAGAGAGAGAGAGAGAGAGAGAGAGAGAGAGAGAGAGAGAGAGAGAGAGAGAATCAGAATAGCAGCCCAAACAGCCCCCCTTCTCCAGTTAAAAAAACGTGCGGAGATACATTTGAGACACGAAAGTTAACCGAAGCTCTGTAGCTACAAATTAGGTTTAACTGTTTTATTAATATAGTTTGCGAGCAGGATCAAACAGTTTTGCATTGCCTTGTCTTGGTAATTTTTGTTGTATTATTTTTGTTTCTTTTGTGTGTCTCACATTTTATTCTGTTATCAGGCCGTGTGAGGAGCTGCATTTTAGATGTCCCAAATTATATTGTAATGTAATTAACAGTTTTTTTTTTTTTTTTTTCTATCTGTTTTGTTCCAAGGTTTTGGCAGGATGCCCAGAAAGCTATTTCAAGCTTGTTCCAATCCGAGGAAAAAAAAAAAGTTTTAAATCTGTGTCTATAATTTCTTATATTACAGGATGTTTCTGTCAGAAGACAATAGTTGCTTATATTTATATTCAGTAGTGTTTTCAGTGTTTTTAATGCAAATTTTATACCCAAAGGATTCAAGTTAGTTTAGCTACAGATCAAACAACAATAGTTAGTTATGTTTTGAATGCTGTTATCCTTTCTGTAATATTGTTCATATATAAAATTATGTGAACAAAGGAGGGGTATTATTGCTGTTTATCATAGAGCTGTCAATGCCCAGAAGTTAGATGGGTTAGTGCCCGGGATGAACGAAATCTGAAATTATCATTTATTTATTTTTAAGAATAATGCTGAGTGCCTTTTAAGGTTGGCAGTGTGCTCGGCACTTTTCAAAGAAATTATATTACAAGTAATTAGTTTGGAGTTCTATACAGAATTATTTTAGCCATTTTTTTTCTTTTGGTTAGACAATAGCTGAGGCACCAATTTTAATGAATTTAGATTGTAGCAAAGTCAAGACCACAGTGACTGTTTAGTAAAACAATTAGTAAGTATTGTATGCAACTAATATATTTTTGAGTCTCTCTAGGCACATGTCAAAGTTGAAAGTGCACCTACGAGAGATGGGTTAATGGTCAAGCATTTCCTACGCAAGAACGTTCTTCATCCCAGATGAAAAGGCGCTACTACTACTATTAAAAGTACTACTCATCACCACTACAGCAAATAAAGTGGCAGAGGTCTCTTTTTGGATCCACGTTACGCATATGAAACTTATCCCAGCACCACCCACAGTTGCTTCAATCTGCACCGTATCCAAAGTGGAAAAGCCTAGAGACACAGCCAAAATTCCAGGCCTCAACACATGAACTTTGAACTTTTTAATAATCTTTTTTCTTTACAGGTTTTGTTATTTTAATTATAAATGTATAGTCTATTAGGTTTGTGTAAATAGTGTGCACACAAAGACGATAGGGTAGGAACAGGTATATTTTGTTTAGTAATTGTTATTTTGTTTTTATTGATTTGTGTATAGCATACAGTATATGCACACCTTTTGTCACACAATGGAATCCTAGTAAACAAAGCCCATATTTTATGTATAATATAACCCAATATACTATCTATATTCAATAGGTTGCACCCCAGGGAAAATAAGTGTTATATTTAACCCCTTGAGAAAAAGACAATATGAAATAAGACATTTGTAGAACCATCTATAAGAAATTGGTTACAAAGGGTGTAGAAATAAGAGTTTGCCCTAGGGAAGTTATTGACTCTGTGATAGGAGGACAGATAGAATATTACCCTGCAACTAGAACAGGTCATGTTATTTGGGGAAAATAGTCCAGTGTTTAAAGGTAGAGATGACGGATGGGATTTGTTGGGACTTGGTGGTTGGATTAGTTCTCTGGAGCGAAGCTATTGGATGCTTTTGTGTGTGTGTCTGTCCTACTCATCACTCTCTACGTATGTGTCATATGCAGTAAACTTTGATCCAGAAGTGCGTTGCACCCCCACCGACGCTATGCCTCTTTTCGGTGATGTCAGCAGTCCCCCAGAAGAAGAGACCGAGAAGAAATCAACTGTGCCGATATAATGGCCGAAAAAGAATGACAAGGCACAATTGGACAATCTCCTGGTCCAGCAGGACTATGCAATGGTTAACTGTTCTTTAAATAGACTGTCTCTAAAGAATAAGAGGGGACTAAGAAGATTGGATATGAGGCTATGAGGAAAGTGGGAGGTCACCCAGAGGCGTGTGTCAGCCACAAGGAAAGGATCATAAGTCAGCCATGTTTTACCATAGCAGCCATTTTGCTGTTTTGCCATTCTGAATAAATGCAGTATGAAAGATGCGTGCAAGATGGATATTTGTGCAATCGCTCCCAGTAGAAATTAGCCCCCACCAATTTTCACAAATTTTAGCCGCCATAATGTGCTAGTAGTTACAGAAGAGCAGTGTGAATAGTAATTTAGAAATTGGTAATAGTTTTTGTAGTAATAGTCAACCCGGTAAACAGAAAAGATATCATACCAGCCACACCGATATACTGTATATCTCTCTACAAACAAGAACTCCTGTGGCCACATATATATATATATATATATATTTATTTTCTTCGGACCCCCAAAATCTGCACCACTATTTCAGTACGACAAAGTATATCAACAATATCAAAAACAATATAGTAGTTGTTAGGTTATGGACCCACGACAAAATGAGGGAAAGAGAATTGTTATGGGACTGATATTTATCGTTTGCATATTTGTAGTATTAGTTGTTATTATTTCATGTTACAAATTAATGTGTTTATCTTTATGTAAAATGATTATGCCTTTTGGTAAATCAATTGATCACACATATGCATCACTGGACGTTAATGCCCCCATTCACAGTTTCCCAAATATGATACATGACTCTGGACCTACTGCCACTAGAGTCCAGATACCTTTGATGGATTATGATAATATTCAAATCCAATACGAGACCCCCATATCCTAGAGGTTAATTGTCATTTAGTCATGACAAAAGGGGGGATTGAAAATGTGCATATAAGGGGGGGACTCCATTTTGATTGCTGGATAACCATTTTTCTATAACTATTCTGTACTAACATTTAAGTCTCAGGAACTAACCACATGCTATATGCCATACGTAATTGTGCTGTACAGGCAGGTCTGAGAAAATGACCTGACCTATCACCCACTTATCACTAGCTGAACTGTATTTGTTCAGACTTATTTTTTGCCCTGTAGAAACAGGAACTTCTTCCCAGCCATATTGAGCATGAGTTACACAAGAATGCATTACTCAACATTCTGTCCTAAAGACTGACATTTCCTTTAACTGCCTCCAAGTTCGGTATTAAGGCCCCTTCCCAGACTATAAACTGTCTATGCTGTCTAACTGTTATTTTGCTGAGATAGACAGACTGTAAATTAAAAGGGGAAGTATGTTCTCATATGTGTGTTTTTTCTATGCTCAAGTTTGCTATATAAACTGGCTGTATACCCTTCAATAAACAGGAGAACAGTTTTTGACAAAGCTTCACTGTCTGACTCAATTACTGCTTTCCTCCGAGCTCGTCCACCATTTTGTTTTCCCAGATCATCAGTGCTTTAAGAGTGGGCTAAATCCTCCGGAGGTTGAAAGTCATCACGAGTCGGCAGACGGTGTATTTTCACGCTAAGACGTTGGAGAATACAAGGGCACATTTTCATGGTGTCAGATTTGGGACAGAAGCCACATTCGGGGTAAGCATACAAGATATATATTTTATCTGTATATTATCCATCTGTGTCTCCTTGCCCAAAGAGCCCATAAGGTTTTAAAGTTTAGAAGTTTTTTAGAGTTACCGCTGCACCGGATGATTCAAGGTTAAGGAAAAACCATAGAGACACTTGAGTAAAGGACTCAAAGTGAAGTCAGGATTACATGAATCCTTGACGGAAGTATATACACAGGGTTATAGTCCCTGTTGAGAGATAGGAACAAGCGATATAGTTGGGTATCTTCTTGAAAAACTCTTAAAGTGTCTGTGGGAAAAGTGTATTTTTTTTTTAAGGGGGGAGGAGGATTGTAAGGGATTTTTAAGGGATTTTTTTCTTTTTTCTGTATTATTGTGCATGGGCATGTCGTTATATATATAAAATAAGATATATAAGACATATAAAGTGCTAAGTATACATAAGTGCATAAGTATAGAAGTGCTAAGTATATCAGTTCAGTGCGTAAGATATATAAGTGATAAGTATATCAGTGCGTAAGATATATAAGTGCTAAGTATATAAGTGCTAAGTATATAGCTGTGTGTCAGCTAACAATGATTCATATTCGCGTTTTTTTAGCAGTGCGAATCAAATCGTTCCAAGTAGTATTTTTAGGTATGAAAACAGATGATTGTGGTGTAACTAGGACAGGTTTGGCATTACTATGTGCGGGAGTTAATGTTACAGCACATGAATCAGTCAATACCTCTTTAAATTCCTCAGCTAGTTCCCTTACATCGAGTGTACCACAATTTGGCATTTTGGCACAAAGTTCCCTTACAGAAGCACAAAAATCCTTAACTCTATGATTGCTGGCTCCTGCAGATGACTCAGACGTCACAGAACCTGCTGAAGCAGTGGTTTCTTTAAGTTTCCTTAAAGGCAATTGGTTACGGGGTGATGGTATATCGGAATGAGACGAATCTGAAGTATCGTCTTCCCATTCACTCTCCCTGGAGACAGGGGGTGAAACGAGAGATGAAACTTTTGTGGAGCTTACGGCATTGGGAAGCTTTCTGTTTGGGCTTTCTTTACAGGACGACTTATGATGCTCAGATTCAGATAGGTGTGCCACCTCTGATTCTGCATCGTCTCTCAACTCCACATAGGTGGGTAGAGAGGGCTGTGGGCAAATGCCATTACTCTCCTCCCTGCGTACGGATGCAGGAGGTTTGGGGTGATGACTTGCAGCATAGTGTGATAACGCTGCCAACATGTTAGGATCAAAACTTGGAAAATAGTGGCACAGGTGTGATAGGACTATACGGGGGTATTTGTAACATCACAGAAGGCGGCGGTGTTGGGGTTAAAATATCTGGAGGTAAAAAACTCCTGTGGGGGTACATTAGGGGCTTGGGAATACATCATAGTGAGATTATTAGGCGGGGGTGGCCAAATTGGCTCCTCGGATTTTGGGTTATCATTAGGTTTTGCCTCATTAATGTGAGGTGCAACTTTTACCCAAATGCGGCCACATAATGCCATATAATGCATGTCCCACTCGGGATCAGGCTGAAACCATAGCCATTCAGGATCTCCACCCAAACATAATCCTTTTATCATTGTCATATGATATGCGGCAAAACTACCTTCCCATCATTTAGACAATACAATACACACTTGATTAAAATAACCAAAATCAAGCAAGCACTGCACTGTAAAAATATATGGGCAACACAGCGTGATATCATGCACTTATATACTTAGCACTTATATACTTAGCACTTATATACTTAGCACTTATATATCTTACGCACTGATATACTTATCACTTATATATCTTACGCACTGATATACTTAGCACTTCTATACTAATGCACTTATGTATACTTAGCACTTTATATGTCTTATATATCTTATTTTATATATATAACGACATGCCCATGCACAATAATACAGAAAAAAGAAAAAAATCCCTTAAAAATCCCTTACAATCCTCCTCCCCGCTTAAAAAAAAAAAATACACTTTTCCCACAGACACTTTAAGAGTTTTTCAAGCAGATACCCAACTATATCGCTTGTTCCTATCTCTCAACAGGGACTATAACCCTGTGTATATACTTCCGTCAAGGATTCATGTAATCCTGACTTCACTTTGAGTCCTTTACTCAAGTGTCTCTATGGTTTTTCCTTAACCTTGAATCATCCGGTGCAGCGGTAACTCTAAAAAACTTCTAAACTTTAAAACCTTATGGGCTCTTTGGGCAAGGAGACACAGACGGATAATATACAGATAAAATATATATCTTGTATGCTTACCCCGAATGTGGCTTCTGTCCCAAATCTGACACCATGAAAATGTGCCCTTGTATTCTCCAACGTCTTAGCGTGAAAATACACCGTCTGCCGACTCGTGATGACTTTCAACCTCCGGAGGATTTAGCCCACTCTTAAAGCACTGATGATCTGGGAAAACAAAATGGTGGACGAGCTCGGAGGAAAGCAGTAATTGAGTCAGACAGTGAAGCTTTGTCAAAAACTGTTCTCCTGTTTATTGAAGGGTATACAGCCAGTTTATATAGCAAACTTGAGCATAGAAAAAACACACATATGAGAACATACTTCCCCTTTTAATTTACAGTCTGTCTATCTCAGCAAAATAACAGTTAGACAGCATAGACAGTTTATAGTCTGGGAAGGGGCCTTAATACCGAACTTGGAGGCAGTTAAAGGAAATGTCAGTCTTTAGGACAGTATGTTGAGTAATGCATTCTTGTGTAACTCATGCTCAATATGGCTGGGAAGAAGTTCCTGTTTCTACAGGGCAAAAAATAAGTCTGAACAAATACAGTTCAGCTAGTGATAAGTGGGTGATAGGTCAGGTCATTTTCTCAGACCTGCCTGTACAGCACAATTATAGTTATAGAATAGTTATAGAAAAATGGTTATCCAGCAATCAAAATGGAGTCCCCCCTTATATGCACATTTTCACTCGATCCCCGGGATATCTGTCTGCGCCAGCCAAGGCATCCAGACTTTTAGAAAATTGTCGCCAGTGTCGTTAACTAAACTCGTTAACTTTTCCATCTGGCAGATGAACCAAATGCGATTTCGAATTTTTGGGATGTTTGGTATATCGGGGCGTTTCCACAGTGCTGCGATCTCACATCTCGTCGCGAGTGCAAAATGTGCTACTAACTTGGAAATTGCTTTTGATAAGCCCGGTAACGGTCTGTTCAGCAGGAACAGCCATGGGTCAGGGGGAATAGTGAGGTCAAAAACCCTCTGGACCCAATTTCTGATTTCTTCCCATATAGGGGATATTTTTGGGCAAGACCACAGCATGTGTAACAGATCTACTGATCCGCCACACTGTTTGGGGCACAGTGAGGAGGATCCCGGCATGTATTTAGATCATTTTAGTGGGGTGAGGTACCACCTCATGAGGACCTTATATGCGTTCTCCTTAAGTGTGGTACATATGGAGCTTTTTGCGGAGGCCAAGTAGATGGCGCTCCATTCCTCGTCTTCCAGGGTTTCCCCTAGGTCATTTTCCAACCTGGTCCTGTATGAGGGGATCTGTTGTTCTAGGTCAACAGAACCGTCTACCTCCCCGTATATTGTTGATATAAGTCCCTTTGTGTCGGCGTCAGCCCGACAGAGCTTTTCGAATTTTGTCAGGGGGGGCATGGGGCAAATTTATTATAAAATGCTCTGACCTGGAGGTATTTAAAGAATTCAGAGTGAGGTATTTCTTTTTCTAATCTTAGGTGATCAAAGGTCTTGATTTTCTTGTTGTCTCCCTCCAGGTCTTTCATTCGTGTTTAGCCTTTTTGTTTCCAAATCGGGATACTGGTCCCAGCCATGCCGGGTGCGAACACTGGGCTATTCCAAATGGGGGACATCAGCGAGTGCTTTGATGTCAGGGAATTCTTAAATTTGGTCGCCTCCCAGATCGATAGAGAGTTGGTCATTGAGGTGAGCGGTATCTCTCTGCTGTTAAACGCTGTTTTTGGTAACCAAATCAGGCCACTAAGTTCCTTTGGGGAGCATGCGGCATTTTCCAGTTCTACCCACCTTTTCAATTGTGGGTTAGAGTGCCATTGAACAATTTGGCTTAATTGGGCCACTTTATAGTATGTTAATAGACAGGGTACCGCCAAACCACCAGCAGCAACAGGTCTTTTCATATTGGAGCGATTGACTCTCGATTTTTTCCTACCCCAGATAAATTTATAGATTTCTGTTTGGAGCGAGGGTATATCTGTTGTTTTAAGTGGCACAGGGAGTGTCTGTAAGAGGTATAGGATACGAGGTAGTAGGTTCATCTTGACACTATGTATCCTACCGATCCAGGATATCCTCTTGGAGGATCTATGTAGGTCTTTTTTAAGAGTCCGAATTAGTTGGGGATAATTTGCACTATAGATGAGGTTGGCCTCTCTGGTGATGTGGATTCCTAAGTACTTTATGTGTTTCTGTTGCCAATTGAACTGAAAATTCAACCTCAACAGCTTTTCCGTGTGACTGGGGAGGTTAATGTTGAGTGCTTCCGATTTGGATTGGTTAATTTTGAATCCAGATATCTTTAAAAATCTGCTCAGGATGTCGAATAGGTTGGGCAAAGTGGTGAGGGGTTTTGTTATGATTAAGAGGATATCGTCTGCATACAGGGCCGCTTTGTGCGATTGAGAGTAAGTGTTTAACCCTGCGATATCCGGGTTAGCTCGTATTCAAGCAGCTAGTGGTTCGATACATAGGGCGAATAGGAGGGGAGATAGCGGGCATCCTTGTCCAGTGCCACTTTTGATTTGGAATGAAGGTGAGGGGAAGCCTTGATGTATCACGCTAGCTGTAGGGTTTGAGTATAACGACATGATCGCCCTACTCATCTGATCCCCGAAGCCAAATGCTGCGAGAGTTTCTTGTAAGTACTGTATGGCCAGTCTATCCTATCAAATGCTTTTTCAGCGTCCAGACTTAACAGCATGCTTTGGGTGTCATTTTTATTAGCCAATTCTACCAGATCAATAATTCGTTGGGTGTTGTCCGCTGCTTGTCTCCCTGTGATAAACCCGACCTGATCTGGGTGTATAAGTCTGGGTAGGATAAGACATAGGGCCTCATGCAGTAAGCGTTAATAAGGGAAATATGGCCATTTTATAGCCAAAATTGGGTTTGAGATTCAGTAAGCGCCGATAAGTGCTTCATATCGCCAGGTTTCGGAGCCGATAATTTGGTTATGGCCAGTCGCCTGCCGATAAGCCTGTTTTCGACACTGATCGCCACTTTTTTAAATCGGCTGGATTCAACAAAAAAAAACAGCTTATCGGGGCTGATCGGCACTACGAAATTGAGATGTTATGGCCGATTTCTCCCGCCAACTAAAGTTGGCAGTTTGGACGGGAGAACGATCGCTAAGGCTGCCGGAACGGCACTTAGAAAAAAAAAATCTTCTGTACATCAATGGAAGTCAATGGAGCGGGGACGTATAACAGTATAGTACTGTTTACGTTTCATTGCTCACAATACAAGGGGGATTTGCATTACAGTGTGGGGGCATTCCCTGCATTGTGTCACAGCTGATGTGTCTTATTTGCATAACATTCGACTTTTACATGTTTTCAGCATTTGCGGGTCACATTACTCATCATGTGATGATGTGGCAAGGGAAAATACTATACTACACTCTTAAAGGAGAACCTCACATCATAGCACACATTTTACTCAACTCAGCGACAATTATTTACATGATGTTACACATGTCACACATGTCACACATACACAGTATATTCATCTTCCTTTACATTACACAATGCTTGTAATGTGACACGCATCTTTAAACGTTCATGTACATCTGTCTTCTCATGTTTACATATACTTTTGGGTCCTCCCTATTTTCATGACGTCACTTATTGGACGCTCAATCACATTGCATGTTTACATTGTAACCGTTGCATTACAAGCACTTCAACCTAACTTATACACACATGTACAGTAATTCATCATTGGGACACCTTGTAAACTCATTCTATACCAACTATCCTCCTTATACAAATGCATGCATATGCACACGACTATTCATTGTTGCCAACATGTCACAATAACATGGATAATTACACATGTTACACAAAACTTTTCCCACGTCAATCTCAGCCTTTTTGTCTCATTACATGACTGACTCTTGCGTTCACAAGTGTTACATGCATTGCACATGCAACTATTTATTTGCAAGCAATCTTTGTACAAAGCTTCACGTCACATCATTGCCAAATATCATCATTCCCTGCAGAATACACACAACAAATACTTAGAACAACAAGTGCACACAGCTTGCCACAGAAGTACTTTATTATGTTAATGTAACACCTTGCATTTTACTATGTCACCTGACATCATCACATACCTATTTAAAGGACGCACATTACCTGCTCATTCACAGCTACTCATTTCAAAATGTTGCGAATGTTTAGGAGACGCAGGAACATTCTTTTCTATGACATGCTTGCTGATCAAGAGAATGATATAGGGCAAGGTAGGGACACACCGAGGGACAGTGACAGTGACGCGGATACGACAGGGACAGGGAGAGGGACAGGCCGAGGGACAGGTAGAGGGACAGGAGATCAGAGGAGAAGACAGAGGAGACAACTTGTGCCTCGTCCGCGTCTGTACAGGGAGAGAACCCTGTTAGATGGGATGAGTGAGGAGGAGATTGTAAGTCGCTATCGTTTGAGTTCAGCAGCAATCTTAGCTCTTTATGAGGAGATAAGGGGGGATTTAGATTTTTTCACAGCCAGAGGTCGTGCAGTCCCTGGGCTTGTTAAAATGCTGTGCTCATTACATTATCTTGCTTCCGCGTCATACCAGACAACTGTGGGCATAGTGGGCGGGGTCTCGCAATCTACATTCTCGCGGGCCTTGACCCAGTTTCTCTATGCACTCAATAGACGCGCTAGGAATTATATTCATTTTCCTACAGAGGCAACAGAGTGGCTGGAAGTCAGGACTGGCTTTTATAATATAGCAGGGATACCATCTGTGCTGGGTGCAATCGATTGCACACATGTTGCTTTGATTGCACCTAGTCAGAGTGAGCATGTGTACCGCAATCGGAAGCACTACCATTCACTCAATGTACAGGTGGTATGTGATGCCACGATGAGGATAATGCATGTGGTACCCAAGTTCCCTGGTTCCAGTCACGATTCCTCTATCCTGAGGAACTCTTCAGTCTTCCATGCGTTCGAAGAGGGAC
Organism: Ascaphus truei; assembly: GCF_040206685.1. Taxonomy (NCBI): domain Eukaryota; kingdom Metazoa; phylum Chordata; class Amphibia; order Anura; family Ascaphidae; genus Ascaphus; species Ascaphus truei. Next base: position 13,857 of record NW_027455466.1, read on the forward strand.
ATTTTGAACCTGGTTGGCTGCTGGGTGAGTACATATTTACATGTTCTAACACAAAACACATGTTGATTTAGGAATGTTGGCATTGTACAATTTGATCACTAATGTCAGCTTATGTGTGCTCCATTCATTATAGGTGACTCAGGATACGGAATTAGGCCGTGGCTCTTGACTCCGGTGCTAAACCCTCAAACTGAAGCAGAGGACAGGTACAATGCAGCCCATATATCTACAAGATCTGTTATAGAGAGGACATTTGGCCTACTCAAGACCAGGTTTAGGTGTCTGGACAGAACTGGTGGGGCTCTTCTATACAAGCCTCAAAAAGTGTCTGATATTATCCTTGCCTGTTGCATTTTGCACAATGTTGCACTCAGGCACAATGTACAGTCAGACCTAGCTGAGGCTTTGGTAGACGAGCATCCCACCCATGTAGCTGCTGAAAATGAACAAACAGCCAGTGGTGGCCAGACACGACAGAATCTCATCAATTCATTTTTTTCTTGTAAGTACAAACTCATATGTTCCTAGTACTACTTTTATAGTTTAATTATGTTATATTAACAATAATGTTTCTTTATATAACCTTCTGTTAGGACACAGATGAATATGGGTTGCACACCTTTCTTTTCTCTGCTGTGTGCACAAAGGGATGTGGCACCGGTATGTTATTGTTGCACAGGTTATATAATCCCTCTTCAATTGTACTTTAGTTGTGTGTATGTGAATACAACTTGGGTAACAAAGCAATAATATTTTAGCATTGTGTTATTCCTTATGCTAAGACAAAACACATATTATGCCCATAATCATTCATGCTTCTAGTATGCTTACATACAATGTTATTGGTGCAGTGTAACATGTACATCCAGATGATGTGTACACCAGGCTGATTTACATTTTGAATGTCATTAAATATACATGGTGTTGCACATTTAACACCAAATACACACTTTGATGTGTTCTTTACGGTACTGAAGATGGCATGTCAATGTTTGCAATTTATATATTGTTCCTTTGCATTATAGGTATATTTGCAGTATGACTGATCATGGTATGTATATTTGCTGACATCTCTCATAAGATGTGGCTACCTCAATCTTCCTATAATTATTGGAACTAAAAACCCAACATATTGGTTTAAACACAAATGTTACATATATGTACTTTCTGTATCATGTATATGCATTTAGCTACTCTTGAGCTTTCATGTGCATTGTATTACAAAATGATTACTCCCATTTCATCACATTTTATGTATGTTTCCTTATAATTTCCATTAATGTAATATAGAGGTGGTTGGAGAAAAGGGGATAACTGTACTTATTTGTTTACTTACGGGAGCACATTCATCACTAGCATAGACACACTTTTTAAGACAACTGTTTGTGTCTCTATCAATTGGTGTAGGATCCATGTATAACACCGACAAATGATAACACCAGCTTTATTATGGTAGCTTATATCATCATATTGACTATACTATGTATTGCTAAACGATTAATAAACACAGTAAACTATAGTTAGTTAGGTTAATGAAATATACACAGAAACGTACTTCATAACATGATGGTGATGTCATATTCAGAACATCATGCATTGGAGGGGACCATAACATCTGGCCAGTAACATTATTTGCTACAGTCCCAAACCATTTTATCTACATACCCATGTAACAAGAGATTTTAAAAATAAATGGCTACTTGGTTGTAAGTGTCCTTTACATTGGGAGAAGGAGTGGCTCACTGAGTAAAGACACACACTGGCACTGATAGTTTGAAGCAGGGGAGTCTGGTTCAATTCCCGGTGTGGGCTCCTTGTGACCTTGGCCAAGTCACTTTATCTCCCTGTGCCTCATGCGGCAAAAAAACATTTGTACGTTCCACGGGCCAGGGACCTCAGGCTGAAACATGTGTCTGTAAATCGCTGCGTACAACTAGCAGCCCTATACATGAACATGCTCATATTATTATTATTATTGTTACATAGTTTCGACAGTCATACGTTCCATTACATATTAGAATACACAAATGTGTTAGCAGAGTGGGAATGGTTGTTATATATAAAACACACCATGTCATAAAATGTTAGTAGTCATTAAAGAACACTCAATAAAAATTCATGAGGCACTCTTTTGCAACATCATTATGTTAATTAAGTGCTTATGCAATATAGGCATAAGGGTATCACATTTTTAATTGTTTGTTAATAAGCGCTGCAAGCAATATAAAATTAGTTCCATATGTAGTATAGTAGTCGGTGGCTCCTCCTCACAATCATCTCATATAAAGGTAGACTCTTCTGAAATCATACATTGATCCGATTGTATCTTCCCCGACATCTCTGAAATACAGCAAACACATGATGGTCAAAGATGGCACCTTACTAGATATGCATCCGTGACAACGCGTTACGCAGCTCTATATGATTGTGTAGATACACACGTCAGTCACTTATATGTTAGAAGTAAAACTGTTCATCAGTATGTAATGTTTCTTTAAATTTGTAGCAGGCATAACTATGTATAAGAAGTGAACGTTGCCTGTATACTGAAAGATGTGCGCGCACATCTTTGTGTGCGCACGCACTTCACGCTTGGCTCCACTAACTGTTAGCGCATGCGCAAAACAAAGCGTACGTTGTGCGTTCAATACATGTTGAAAATACCAGTAAACATAACATCTTTATTTCAAATACAATGAAGACGAAACTACATTCGTTCTAAACGAGTACATCTGTATTCTTTTTAAACAGACGTGTTTGAACAGAAAGCACGGCCGATAACACAATGCGCAAATGCAATACGTGTGACGTCATGTTAAGCCAGCGTGAAACGCACGCTAACACTCCTCCCACTCAATTAACATTCGGCTAACGCCCAGGGTACGCCTACAAACACTGAGCCGCACGCATCACACACTGCAGTTACCGTTACTATAACAAAACATGACAGCCAATAGGCTTTGAGGCGCGCACGTCGCTTGGGGGCGGGACTTACATCACTAATCCTTTTTAAGGACGCCTTGGCCCATGACAAGGGTCCCACGTCATACGTGGTGGACCCGGTTTTCAATGTTGTAGATGTTGCATGATAACAAAACAGGTATGTGTTAGAGTAATGGTAAAATGTTGCTAATATGTTTAAAGGGATAGGAAAGTACGTATATTTATTCCGTCAGCAATGTGTACTACTCTTTCAGGTCCTACTATATTGTATTAGGAAACAATTTGTTTGTGATCGCTACATGTTATGCAGTCTGCAATGTTACGCTGTATCCACGCATTGAAAGTGAAAATGGTGGTTACAAAAAAAAAAAAAATTTAAACGCAGAGTCAACGCATAACGATTGTTATATTTACCATTCTTCTAGAATTAACTCTTCGCCTGGCTGCAACTGGTCGCTCCAGAAATGCAAGGCATTTTCATCCACGCTTAACCCAACCGCTGAATCCAGTATGGCACATATCTCCTCCAGGATGCGCTCATAGGAATCGCCACTGCTTTCTTCAAATAATTGGTCGGGAGGTAGGTTCATTTCTTCCGGTTCCCATTCCAATGCATTTTCAGCTGAAAGGCTTGGTACATAATCATAGTACTTTTGTTCTTGTACAATGTGGGTTTCAGGAATGGAGGCTGCAGATATTGCAGCACGTATCGATTCAAACGGATCAGTAGTAGCGGATACATTGCTATTGCCATTAGGAATAAATATGCCTTTCACGACAATATAAGTGCCGTCTTTCAGGAGAAATTGTTTTTCCGGGGCAATCTTCCAGAAACCATAGGTGTGTTGTAGCTTATCCTGGTCACGTTCAAAAAAGTCATTACTTGATAAAGTGAATCTTATTGAGGAATTAAAATTCCGTGCATGCTTACGGTCTTGGTAATAAGGATATTTTGCTCGAATGAAATCATCGATTTGGCGTGTGCTTGCTTTCTGTCCGCGACTGTTCAAGATGGCTTCACAGATCATGTACTTATACCCTAAAAGGGGATTAATATTGTTAACGAATTCATCAGCCATGTCTGAGTAGCACAAAAGCTGTGTGCAGGTCTGTGTTATTTGCTCATCAAAATGAATGTGCTGAATGGCTAACAAACTCCTGTTTTTCCTTGTCAAGGTCAACAAAACTAACTACTTTGACTCCTTATTTCAAACGCCAATTGGATTTGTTTGTCTAATTGGGTTAACAGTTGTGGTTCGTGATATGGGACTGTGGGAGAAACATTTATCCTTCTTTTATCTCGTTTGTGAAAAACATCCCTACACTTTGAATGCGTTCACATAGTGTTTTTTTTAAAACTAACAAAGACCAGTGTGTGAAAATATTTCTTAGCCAGGCATATCAGTAAAAACACACCTGCAAAAAGAAATGTTTTTTCCCCGCTTACATTTCTGTGTGTATGTGAAAGTCTGGTTAACTCCCTGTCTGCATGAGTTTAAATACGTGTGTATATATATATATATATATATATATAAATATATCTCTTAAAATATAATATATAAATATATATATATTTTTATATTTTTTTTTATATTGCAGGAGTACACACAACATTGATGGCATTAAGTATACCTTGTATGAAACCTATTTAAATGGTGAGAAACATGATTGAATTAAGTAATAAACATTTGTTTAAGCACAATACTGTTAGAGTCTCATACTTAGGATATTTCTCAAACATTAGGCCTGTATTATTAAAATAGTGTTTTCACAAGGAAGCATGAAGTGTATTAGTTTGTGTATACCAGTTTATATAGTACTATATATATACATATATATATATACACATATATACATATATATATATACACATATATACATATATATATATACACACTCACACACTCACACTCACACTCACTCAGTGTGTGTGTGTGTGTGTATATATATTATTATACATTCTGAGATGTTATAGAAACGAACACACAACTGATTAAAGGACAAAATTACAATGGCCAAGCAAGGCAAAGGTAAGTAATAATTTACACATAATCCTGCTGTACACGTACAAGAAAGATGTTTGCACTTACTTAGGTGTTTTAATAATTGCATGTGACTAATATGCATATGCAATTCTTACATCAATTAACACACCCAAATGCAATGTTTTGCTGCAAAGTCAATGGCAGCTTCTCTAAACTTAGCAACTGGCTCCTGGTGGACCATTACTGAACAGACGATTACAACATAAATATTTATAACACAATTAATTATGAGTGTTAACATTTCCAAAACTTCACGTGTACAAGAACATAGTTGAAAGTTTGGAAACAACACAGTCTTCAGCATACATACAATAGTAATTAGATAATCTGAAGTCAACAAAACAAGGCCAAAGACATATTTTCTGAATGATAACATTTATTTTTTTTGTTCCTTTTGCGAGCGAGTAACAGGCCTGCTTGTTGTCTCTTGAATTTTCCTTTTTCTTTTGCCACCAACTTTAGGCACAACAGAGCCACTTTGAGTGGCCTCTGGCACTTCACGGGCAGGGCTTGTGGCCAGTGACTGTTCACCTACGGGGCTTGTGGCCAGTGACTCACCTACAGGGCTTGTGGCCAGTGACTCACCTACAGGGCTTTTGGGCAGTGATTCACCTACAGGGCTTTTGGGCAGCGATTCACCTACAGGGCTTTTGGGCAGCGATTCACCTACAGGGCTTTTGGGCAGCGACTCACCTACAGGGCTTTTGGGCAGCGATTCACCTACAGGGCTTTTGGGCAGCGACTCACCTACAGGGCTTTTGGGTAGTGACTGTTCACGGACAGGGCTTGTGCCCAGTGACACATGTGAGCAAGTTGGTAGACACTGCACAAGTGATGGTTGGTCTGTTTCATGTGAGTCTTTTTTTGTTATTGACCAAAAACTGGTCAGTAGTAACTGCTTGTGTTTTCTTTTTGTGGCCTCCTTTGTAGGTGTCAGCTGCTGAATTTGTACAGATGGCAGCGGTAGGATGTCGTCAGGAACCTGCACAGCAATGTCTGCTACTTGACCGGTAACATTTGGGCCTGGTGAATGAATATGAGATGAATGTGGTGAAAACTGACCTGCATGAACAGATCCTGGCTGTGAGGTGTTGAATTGTGGTACATTAGTCATTCTCCAGTAATTAGCTTGTGTTTGCTGAACAACTAATGCTTCGAATGAGGTGTTGATTTTTTGCAACTGTTTAGGCACTTCAATGAAGACTCTGTGGAGATGTGCCAATTGTGATACTGTTTCTTCCTGCAGTCCAATCATCCTTTCCAGCACTGTCATCATGTCTGAATGGCGACGATTTTCTGCGTCCACTATTTTTGCCTCTGAAGCTACAATTGCATCGTATGTGGAAGTTGATGGACGATTTGGCGGTACAACAGTTTCTATTGGCACCTCTTCATGGTCACATGATTGTATTTCAGTCTCTTCTGCGGCGTCATCCTCATCATACTCATCATCCTCATCACCATGATGTTCTAAAAAGAAATGTACACATTATTAAATGGCATGTTAATGTATGCTGTGTTACTATGTAATTGTACTGTGTCCTAAGTAACACCTAACATGTTAGCATACGTTTTATAACCTCACATTAAAAACTACCTTGACTTACGAATAATGTTTGGACTCAGTATGAAATATGAATGAATGAAAAGTTGCTCTAAACTCCGAAGTCCTACATGATAGTTCACATCACTAACACAATACATGTTGCCTTACACTTAATTTGCACTGACACTAAGTAATCCTATTTAAAGAAGATGTGCAAAACAAATAATGAACATGACAACATAACATATAGAAGAGCACATATTATATGGCCAGCAAATGATACACTCACCTTCTAGTTGTGTTGAGCTGGCTGACCCAGGTGAAGACACTTGTTCCATCTCAGGTGACACATGTCCTCCAGGGGCAACTATATATAACAATAACATAAGTTTTACATTTACATGTGTAAATATTGAACAAACACTTATTGTATGTTCTGTATTTATGATTAACTAACAACATCAGTTCCTTAACCGAAAATGTGTGTGAAAGTGAACATAAATAGTTGTAATAACACTGTACATGCCTGTGTACTTAGAACTTTTGAGTTCCCTAACATACAACATACTATGTTTCTGCAGTAATGCGTGAGGATAAATAGATTAAATTAGTACATAAAAATCATATGTTGTGTAGTGATATCAGTATCATAATGTACATAACTATCATGAGATGACCATTCACAATGGTTATCATGAAGGTGGTCATATTGCAAAAAGTGTTGTTTTTGGTAGAGGATATGTGTGGTACATTAATCGAAGATGTGGCACACCTGAATGTGGCTGTGACTCAACAAGACAACACATGCAGTGTGTGATAATGTGTCTTTCATAGTAGTTCAACTATAGATATGAGTGAACTAATGTGTGACGTACGCTTTGATAAGTAATGAGTTGTTGGGGCATTTAGTAGCTAGAGTTAAGCTTTCAAATGAGTGTGATTAACTTCAGTTGTGCTATTCAGGTTGTAAGAAAGGTATTCCCTTCCCCAAAAAGCCTAATCAGCCACACCTTTCAATTACTTGAAACAGGTGAAAATGGTGTGAACTAAGTTGACCGTGAAATGAGGCTGTAATTAGTGTGTGTGCTGAACCCCACCCCCTCTGTTGAAGTGTATGCTGTGATGAGATATTAATTGCAGCTGCTTTAACACAATGGTAGATGAGCTAAGTAGTCATCTGCAGTGTTTAAGTTATGAAAACAATGACATAACATATGATACGTGTGCCTCATTATGCTGTCTGTATATGACATAAAGCAAAAATGGACCTTTTCATAAGCAACTATAGATGTGTTAGTGCCAGTGATGTTTGTAGGCCGTTACATGCAATTTCTTTGATGCATGCTTAAAATAGGCAGTAATGTCATGTTTGTCGGAGTAAAATCAATAAAATACACAATAATATGATACATATTTCTGTTCTGTACCTGTAGCTACTAATAATTTCTCATGAACATGTGTTACACATGTGTACTACCCTGTTGTTCCCCATCTTCGCCCACCATCAATTGCTTCCACTGCAGCTATGCATTTTGGGAATTCACATGTAAATGAGCACGCAATGGCACGTGCTATATTAGTTACTGCTTTTAGTAGGACTACTACATATATGTCTATTTTGAGATATATATATACAGAATCAGACATATACATATATAGATGCAGGTATGCTTATATTGTGAAGACAGTATAAAAAGCAGTGTAAATATGCAAAATAACTGTAAGCAACGACACGCCTAGTACAGTAATATTTATCACCTGCTGGAAATTGTGACGGATAAATTCCAATGTCACGGTCACCAGCCAAGCCTTCCACGACGACGGTAAGTAATTTTGGCCGAAGCAGCTCCTCCAATGGAGTCAATATGAGACGTTGTGGTGTGGGCCCACCTCCAGTGCCAGTAGCATGCACGCGTTGGTCTTGTATTTTCTTTTTCAATTTGGACCTAATATCATCAAATCTTTTCCGACAATGATACTTGTCCCTGACACTATTCCCACAGGCATTGACACCAATGACTATTGTGTCCCACATTTCTTTTTTGCTTGCTGCACTTGTCCGCCCTTGAAAAACATATAAAAGATATGAGGTAAATTAATAATAATATAAGCACCAGTTTCCTACACTGCTAGCTGTTCCAAGAGATAGCAAACATGCTGTTTTATGTGTAATATGTGCAGCACATGAGCATTCACTACTAAACCTATACATGTAAGCAAGGTTGCATTCACATTGTATGCAGTTCTGGCAAATTGACCGCCTGTGTTTATTTGTCCTTGTAAGGCATGATAAAAAACTGTGTTTCCACACTAATGAACATAGAAAGATATTGTGTACCCATATTTGCATATGAACAAAACTCAGATGACCTAGGATCACATGTATTTGAATAATAAATGTAAAGTTACACTTACCTACTAAATGTCCATAGAGACTGTCATAGTGCTCCAGAATGCCAGTGACAAGAGCCCTATTTTCCTGGTCATTGAAGCGAGGATTACGTGGCTTCTCCACACGTTTTTTCCGAGCAGGTTTAAGGTCAGAGCTTGGCTGGTGCTGACTGGACTCTCCTTCTTCCAATGGAAGAGCCTCCAAAAGCTGGCCACCAGCAAGCACGCCACCACCAGACACCCCATCAGCAACTGCGCCACCAGCAGCACTCCCAGCACCAGCACTCCCACTCCTAGCACCAGCACTCACACTCCTAGCACCAGCACTCCCAGCACCAGCACTCCCACTCACAGCAACAGCACTCCCACTCCCAGCACCAGCACTCCCACTCACAGCAACAGCACTCCCACTCCCAACAACAGCACTCCCACTCCTAACAACAGCACTCCCACTCCCAGCAACACCACTCGCAGCACCAGCACTCCCACTCCCAACAACAGCACTCCCACTCCCAGCAACACCACTCGGTGCACCAGCAACATCACTCCCCTGAACAGAACGTTCACTCCGACGCGTACTCCCACGAGTAGCACTCCCACTCCCACCAGCATCACTCTTCCCACGCTTTGCGGGCATACTTCCAGCACTCACAAAAAACAGACAAGAAATGTACAGGCAATCACACGACCCACTTCCACATATAAAACAAGACAAAGATGTAAACAAAACAACAAAGGACAAAGCTCACCCAATACACAACAAGTCTCTCAGTCAATATGCAAATCTTCAATCGTCCAGCTCTGTGCGTCTCTCTCTCTCTCTCACTCCCAACAACACAGAGAATGATTAGCAGTACACGTTGCCTTTAAATATGGCGCGCAATCAAAAACATGCTTGTTTCGCCTGATTCAGCAAGATTTGTGATTGTGCAACCTAACAGCACCCCGCCACGCACGCCGATACACCTGTGTGTGATCGGCTCATCATCGTGAGAGTGGGCGGATTTGTTTTCTGGTTGATTTTGAATGTATTCGGCACTTACTGCATACGGAGAGGGAAAAACGCCAATAACATGACTAATCGATAAGCTTGCCGATTTCACATAATCGTCGCTTACTGCATGAGGCCCATAATCTATTGGCCAGTAATTTAGCATATAACTTGATATCTGTGTTAATTAGGGAGATCGGCCTGTAACTTTTGAAGTCCAGCGGGTCTTTGCCAGGTTTGTGTATTAGTGATATGGACGCTCGCAGCATATCCCCGGGGATGGGAGCTCCTGCTAAGATTGCATTAAACACGTGGAGCAACCTTGGGGCTAAATACTTTACATATTTCTTGTAATAGAGCCCTGAGAAACCATCCGGGCCAGGTGCCTTTGATGGTTTAAGTTCTTTAATAGCCTGGGATACCTCTTCCAATGTGAAGTCAGCGCCCAGGGCCTGTCGGTCGCACTCTGTCAATCTTCCCAGGTTCGAGTTAGCTAAGAAATCTCTTAAGGCTGTGCTCGTTTTTTGATTATGTGCCACTTTTTTCCCATCATATAGGGAACTATAGAATTCTCCAAATTCTTCTACTATTTTCTGTGGATTGGCCGTACAAACATCAGATTTTAAGCGTATAGCTTGGATGTTAAACTTAGATTGCCTGTCTTTCAGTGCTCGAGCTAGCATCGTATCCGGTCGATTGGCCTTCTCATAAAACTTCCTCTTAGACCAACTCAGTGAATTATCGGCCTTGGAGGTTAACAGCATATTCAATTCTATCTTGGTGTCTTTGATTGCCTGTAGTAATTGTATATCGGGGTTAGTTTTATGTTTGGATGCTAGGGTGTGTAGTTTGGTTTGTAGAGCAGTGATTTTGGCTTCTCTTTCCCTTTTCCGCCTGGCCGTGATGCTAATTATGACATCACGCAGTGTAGCTTTATGAGCCTCCCACAACACCAAGTGAGATTCCACAGAGCCCGCGTTTATACGGAAAAACTGCTCTATTTCGTTCCCGATCATCGCGCAGGTTTCGGGTATCTTAAGGACTGCCTCATTAAGTTTCCAGTCCGCCCCCGGCCGGCTGAGCCGGATGTCCTTGCACCTTAGCTCGATTGGTGCGTGGTCCGACTATGAAATATCATGGATCGCCGTATGGGAGACCATCGGAACCATTCGACATGAAATAAGGAAGTAATCGATTCTGCTATATGTGTGGTGCGGGTGGGAGAAGAACGTGTAGTCCCTGTCAAATGGATGCATCTCCCGCCATATATCCGCCAAGTGGTTGTTCTTGCAACCCTGGAGCAGAGATGCCCTTGTTTTCTTATTAGCTGACTCCCCTCTTCCTGATCTATCTAGGCCCGGATGCAATGTCATATTGAAGTCTCCCGCCAGTATAACGCATCCCTTTGCTATTGACTGTATTTACTGAAGAATGTTGCATCTTGTATGCATGGGGCATAAATGGTGGCTACTGTAATCCATTGTTCGTGTATTGTTCCTACTAATATGAGGAATCTACCATCCCTATCTTTTTTAACTGTCTGGGCCACAAATGGTGTGTTATTGTTGAAAAGGATGGCTACTCCTCGTTCACCACCGGGGCTGAGGATGTGTAGAAATGGGAAAAACCCTAATCCAGGAATTTGGGTGTGTTCGTGCTGCTAAAGTGCGTTTCCTGCAATAACAATATGTCTGCTTTTTTCCTCTTGTAGTCAGAGAAAGCTATCCGTCTTTTGATCGGGCTATTAAAGCCTTTGACATTGTGCGAGAGTAGTGTCAATGCCATATTACATATCTTGACCATTGTCTCGCTATGATATATATGTACTCACCCATCCTGGTGTGTCTAGGGGTTTGCAGTTGTGCGTCTAAATCCGTGTTGCCTCTAATGGAATTCTTATCTCGCCCGGGGATGTTCTCTCGTCTCCTGGGGGGTGGGAGGGGATGGGTAGGGGGGGGAGGGGAGGGTAGGTTTACTGAACAAGGAGAGTCACATGAGGAGCAAAATAAAAGAACCAAATTAAAACAGAAAAAAATAAGAATACAATGTAAGAAATCAAATAGAACAAGAGCTCGCCTCGGGAGCCCCCGAGTTTGACTCTTGTGCCCAGAGGGTAGGTCAGTTAGCTCCCTAGGAACTTGGGGTCGGATCCCCTTAGTAAGGACTGACCTCCCTGGGACTTGAGTACAGCTCCAGAACGTTGGGAGCTGCACAATAGTACGCATGCCCGGCGCTAGTGGGAGCCCCCACCGGCACAGCGCTACAAACAACTCTAGTTTAATCCGCAGACATAACATATTTTACAGCTTACGCCGCTAAAGGTAACTTCTGTTTACAAACTAATTTCCCCTGCACATTAGTGCTATAACCTAAACATAAACACTAACTCTCCTACAGATAATAATAACAGTGGTTTTAACAATGTTAACTATAATAGAACAGGACGTACCCACTCGCCTCTGTGAACCTGTGTTGTCCTAACGGGTGCTGCTTATATCCAGCCCGTTATGTCTTATCTGTGTCCTTCTTTCTCTGCTCCCCCTCCCCCCATCCTCTTTCTCTCACCCTCCTCTCTCTCGTCTCTACCACCCCTCTCTTGCTCTGTGCCCCCCGCTCTCCTCGTTCTACTCTCCTCTCCTTACCCAAGTCTCCCCCTCTATCTCTTCCCTCACTCCTCCCTCCTCATTCCCCCCCTCTCCCCCCTCATTCCCCCCCTCTCCCTCCCCCCTCCTCATTCCCCCCCTCTCCCCCCTCATTCCCCCCCCCCTCTCCCTCCCCAGTCCCCCTCCCTCTTCCCCTTCCTCTCCCCCCTTAATGCCCCCCCCTCTCTTACTCCTCGTTCTCCCTATTCTCCCTTTCTCTCTTTCTCCTTTCTCCCTTCTTGTCCTCATCTTACCTTCCCCTCATTCCTCCACCCCCCTTACTCCCCTCTCCCCCCCTCCCCTTACCCCCGTCGTCATGTCCCAAGACGTGAATAGACTTTAATAAAAGCTTTAAGTCATTGGTGACATAGTGCAGTGTGTACTGTATGCGGGACTCGTCCGCAGCAGGGGGGACTCCCCCTCCCCCTGGTCTATGCGGGGCTATCCGCAGCGCCGGGGAACTCCTGAGCTGCTAGCGCTCGTTCGGACAGGCGCCGCCCTGGTCGACTATGGTGGGGGCCTGACTGCTGCACTGACGTCATTTGGTGGGCCGCTTGCTTCCTGATCCATGTTTTGCCGTGATCTCGCGATGATGTGACGTCATCGGGCATTGTCTCTCCGCAAAGGCGCGAACTCCGGCAGAGTTCCCGCCACTCTCGGGAGGGAAGGTGTTGAAGAAGATGGCCGCTCCGCCAAAGTTGCAGATGGATCTGCTCTGGGGATCATCACTGTCGCAGCTGAAAGAGGTGAGTCTTTGGCCCGGGGGAGAGCTGAAAAGCAGGGCAATGTCTATGGACTTCGGCTTAGCGGATGCTGGGTCTGGACACAGACATTAAAGTTCTTCATAGTAGGCAGGGTGTTTTATGCAGAATCCCTGCTAGAGCCCGACGCTGCTGGGGAAGTTTCCGTAGCTCCAGCTCGGTCACCAGTGGGCACAGGGACGGGCGTGGGGCGTGGAGCCTTTTGCGGGGGACTTGAGGGCATCTCTTTGGCCCCCACATTAATCAGGAACCCCGCACCCTTCTCTGGCGACCTCAATGTGTGGGCCACCCCATTCTGCAGTACCATGATGGCACAGGCGAATAGCCACCTGTAACGGATGCTGTGATCCTGCAGTGTTTTTGTGACGTGAGCGAAGGACCGTCTCTGCATTAGGGTGGTAGGGGCCAGGTCCTGATATACCTGGAAGGTGATATTATCAAATTCCAGTGTTTTAGAGTCTCTGGCAATCCTGCATATTTCTTCTTTTAATCGATAATGGTGTAGGCGGATCACAAAATCCCTGGGGGGGTTACCCATCTTTGGCCTCCCCCTGAGAGCTCTATGGCATCTGTCCATTAGCAGCTCTCTGTCTGATTTTTCGGGGAATAGGTGCTCAAGCCATTGTGTAGTGAATTCTTCTGGATCGGTAATCTCTTATGGGACCCCCTCACGCGGATATTGCTGCGCCTATCGCGGTTTTCAGTGTCTTCAGCCTTCTCTTCAAGGGCTCTGACCTTCTCCCGCAGGCTAGTTACCTCGTTTTGTGGGAGGGTTAGGGCAGCCGTTGTGTCATCTGTCTTAGTCTCGATTGAGGCAGTGCGTTCCCCCAGGGCATCTAAATCCTTCCTTAGTGCCCAAAATTCAGTACGGAAGAACTGCTTCATCTGGGAGCAGAATGCTCTGAGGTCCTTCTGTCTGACCGTCTCCTCATCCTCTGCTTCATCAGCGAGGTGGTCTGCATCTGCGTCCATGTTGGCAGGCTGCCTTGGGCTCGTAGGTTTGTCTGGGGGGGGGTCTGTTTTCTTACGAAAATACGTGGACACCGGCTGGCTTTTATCCGGGATGTACGGCCTGAAGCCATCTCTGGATGTTTAGGGGGAAGATGCGGTGTTTGAAAACAGTGAAGTCGCGTCGCTGCTGTGGATTATTTATTTATATGCGCCGGTGGAAGCGGAGCTCTGGATTCAAGCGTCCATTCTTCCCGCCGCCGCGCATGCGCCTCTCAGCATGTATTGTTTTAATACTCTTGTGATGTTCAGTACTGAGCATGCCTACAGTATACAGTACAGTATGCCTGGACAGTAGTGTACATTCTAGAAACACTGTATTTTGTTACAGTATTAAAGGAGACAATGGAACAATTTAAAACAAATCAACATGTTCTTTTATTGGTGGAGTCAGTACAAAAACACTTATTTACAAATACTGTACAATGTAGAAACATTTTAAGTGCACGGCAATTCAAAACATCAACAGGTGTATGGTTTACTGCTAGTGAAAAAAATTATGTACAGAAAGTAAAAACATTTACAGTCAGTCAGTATGGTTTACAGTCACATGGAGTTATCAAAAAAAATTCTTTAATCATAAAATATACAAAACGCAACATCTCCTTTATTAAAGTACAGAAAGTCAAAACATTTACAGTAGGATGGTGTACAGAACAGTAAGGCAGGCCTTCACAACTCCAGTCCTCGAGGGCCGCAAACAGGCCCAGTTTTCAGGATAACCATGAAAACCGTGCCTGTTTGCGGTCCTCGGGGACTGGAATTGTGCAGGTCCTGTTTGTACAGTAAGTAAAAACCTGTCTTTATTAATACAAGTTAAAACACGCAACATATCCTTTATTAAAGTACAGAAAGTCAAAACATGTAAAGAACAGCACAACAGTATGGTGTTATTAAAAAAAATTCTTTATTCATAAAATTTAAAAAATGCAACATCTCCTTTATTAAAGTACAGAAAGTCAAAACATTTACAAAAACATTTACAAAAAATAAACAACAGTTGAACAGTCACGCAAATTCGATCCCCACCAGATTGTCCTTCCAGGGCCGATGCCTTGTATGGCGCAAAATGCCATTAATGGAGTCTCGAACGCTTTTCATTAAAGGATCAGTAATTGAAATATAGCGCCGCAATTCCTCCACAATAGTCCTCCTTACATTTTCAGGAAGCGCCCTTTTTTCGCGATTTCCTTCGTAGTTCACATTGTAGGCCCATCCGCAGTACACCAAGTAGGACACGTGGTGCTTAAAAATTAACATGGCATACTTGTGGGGTAAACCAGCACTCATCACCCTATACTTCTCCCTGAGTGCCGGTAGCAGCTCGCGCAGGATGATGTCAGGCACCGTATCGATGCAAGCGTATGTAGGTTGGGTTCTGGGAGTGGGTGTTCTTCTCTGAGCGGGTGTGCTTGTGGCGGCGGGCGAGGGTAGGTTGTCTGGGAGGAAGCTTTCCTCCTGTTTTGGTCGCTGTGTTGTCTCCTGGCGTGGTCTTGACGGGGTTGTCATTTTATCCTCCTCCTCAACGGCATACATGTACACAAAATCTTCTGGTGGAGGGGGTGCGCTTGGTGTTGGAAAGTGGTCGAAGGTCCCATTCATCACATCCATGCCACCCTCCTGCTCCGGCGTCGGGGATACAGGTACATGAACACCGAGCAAATTATGTATCCCCGCTATGTCAGTCTCTATCTTCTCCATCCGTCGATCCATCTTCTCCATCCATTGATCCATCTTCTCCATCCATTGATCCATCTTCTGCATCCGTTGATCCATATTTAGCATGGTCTCTAGAAGCAGATCTATCTTTACCAGCAGAGTAGAGTTCCCGGGGATATCCACACTTAACCCATTCAGCATGCGGTCTAAAGAGCTGGTTCTTGTGTATTCTGGAGGCCAGGGTCATGAGTGGTATGATTAGCCCAGATAGGTTCAACGCGTTGCTTTTGCAAGCACAACAAGTTCTTTGTCTTTCTTCACTTTATTGAGAAAAAGCAGGGATTTACAAAGGCACTTGTGGATGATGGTGTTGGGAGAGAATGTCTCTATGGTGAGTGCGCTTGATAGTGGGGAAAGGTGAAAAAAGGATAAGTCCTTGCCAGTGGAGCAAATTACAGGAGGGGTACACACTCAGCCAGTGTGAAGGTGGAAAAGGAAGTGCCAGTGTATTCTGGGTAACAAGATAGCCTGGGGACAGACCATCTGTCAGCAAGGCAGAGGGGGAGGAGGCAGACTAACCCAATCTGAGGGAAAGGCTGAGGTTGCTATAGCAACTCACTGAATATGTCTAAGTAAGCAACAATTGTAGCAAAATGTTGCCCTTTCACAAGCACCAAGCTGCTGGGACAGGGGAAATAGCAGGCAACTGAACTAGGGAGAAATGAATCCCATAGGCTGTATAGGGAGACAGAGGAATATGGAATCTAGTTCCAGGACATTGTGCATGGCGTGCTGTGGACATCTGGGTGGATGGGTGCTACGGAGGATAAGATGGGGGTTCCATGGAGAGAAGCGGCAGCGTCGAAGAAGGATGGAGGAGGTGACCTGTGGATTTCCGGGGAGAGGAGAAGCGGCAGCGTCGTCGAAGAGGGATGGAGAAAGTGACCTGTGGATTTCCGGGCGAGAAGCGGCAGAGTCGTCTAAGTGTAATGGAGAAAGTGACCCGTGGATTTCAGTGGCACCAGCGGCAGCGTCGTCGAAGAGCACTGGCGAAGATGGCCTGTGGGTTTTCGGGAGAGCGGCGGCAGCGTCGTGGGATGAGTAGTGGAGAAGATGGGCTGTGGATTTCCGGGAGAGCGGCGGCAGAGTCCGTCGAAGTGTATTGGAGCAAGTGGTCTGCGGGTTCGATGGGTTGGCTGCCATTTGTTTTGCATTGAGTGTATATCACCGTATTTCTTCTTGACATAATAAGGCTTACATGTATTAAAACAACAACACAGGCAGCGCTAACCACAATATAGTGACAAAGTGTATATCACCCTACATACAAATGGCAAAGCATGTATAAGGGGCTGCCTAGGATACAAAAAACTGACCCCCTGGTCAGAACAATAGTATGGGAAGGGAAAGTAACCAATGGCGCCTATATATAATACACTTAAAGGATATATGAAAACCAAGCCTGTTGGCTGATGGACGTAACTCCTCACGTTGTGCTTAAAGAAAAGAGAAAGCACAACACATAGCGTAATACTGTAACTATATACACACAACAGGCTTGGTTTTCATATATCCTTTAAGTGTATTATATATAGGCGCCATTGGTTACTTTCCCTTCCCTTACATGTATTAAAACCCTTAGCCTTTGGGGTCAGCAGAAGGTTTTCTTTATTAGCCCTAGCCTGTCGCTTTTGCCTTGGCTTGGAAACGGCTGCCGCCCTTTCGCTTTTTCTGCATGACAGGCACGGCAGAGGCTAGTGGGTTCCTGCGTCTGTAGAATCGGGGTTGATCCATGGAAGCAGATGGCACAATGCAGTATCTGGACAAGGGCAAGTTCAAGTAAAGATCATCGAGTGGTGGGCTATGTGTGTAACCTTTAATGCATGGCGACGAGGTACAGGTGTTGAAAGTGTGTGTACTCTAATGTGCGTCTGTAGGCGGACGCTCACAGAGGTATGCAAGGGAGACTGATTATAGTGAAATTAAATAAGCCTTTTATTGCGCCTGTTTCCTTAACATCAGGAAACCATCCAAACAAGGGGTAAACAAAGCTTCTATTCACTTGGGAGTATTTCTAGCGAAATACTATGCAGTTCACAACTCCCTTAGATAAGCATGTCTCCCAGCCCCAAACATATAGCATGAAATAAGCAGATATAGAAAGTCTCATAAATGAAAGTCTTATCTGTTCCTTGTGGTTTGGAGGGAAAATCTTCTCTGTCCCTGGTTCAGCTCCCTTTTCCTCAGGGTGTGTCAGCATTCAGGTTTAGAAGTTTCCCATGTGTCTTGAAAGCAGCTCTGCTGTTTCTTCTGGCAGGGCTCAAGACTGTTTGTCTCCAAGTTCAGCTCAGGTGTGAGCTAAGGAGTCTCTCTTCCTGTCTCAAAAGACAGGCTTTTCTATGCAATCTAATCAGGCAGGTGGTGTTTGTTAATTGACTACCAGCAGTTAACCACCACACTGCTGGATTAGAGGCATATACCTGAACAGGGATAACTCCCCTGTTACAGCATCATTAACGTATAAATACACCATCCATTTTGTGGATTCACTGCACATTGAATACACATTGTCTAAACCTCGAATATACATTCTTGTGTTTGTATTTCTTTCTACTCGCAGCAATGCCTGTTAAAAAGATTTCAAAGGATCTCAGCATGAGAATTA
This sequence comes from Ascaphus truei, assembly GCF_040206685.1. Classification (NCBI taxonomy): domain Eukaryota; kingdom Metazoa; phylum Chordata; class Amphibia; order Anura; family Ascaphidae; genus Ascaphus; species Ascaphus truei. The sequence continues at coordinate 32,508 of NW_027455466.1, forward strand.
AGGAGATGTACACGAGCGGACACCGATTTGCAGATATCCAACGCTGGTTAGCTGCTTCTGGCCTCGTTGTGCCATCAACCACTGTGTGCTATCATGCACACGGAAAAACCAAACAACGCACGAGGACACCAACAGTAACTAACGCGTAAGTATATTTATCTTATACTATATTAGTGAAAGCACTGTATGCCTGTCTGGATGTCCGGTGTCCCTAGGGGAAATCTCATTGGTCCCTTGGGCCGCCCGCCCCCACACACCTCTCATTGGCCTGAGGCGGAGTGACGGGCCACACACACACACACCCGCCCACCGCACACCTCTCATTGGCCTGAGGCAGAGTGACGGGCCACACACACACACACACACGCACGCACGCACACACGCACGCACGCACGCACGCACGCACACACACACACACACACACACACCCACACACACCTCTGTCCGCCCCCCCCATCACGTGCGCCGCCCTGCACCGGCTCCGGACGGGAAGCGCGGCCCTCCTACCCCAGCAGCTCCCTTTCCTCCCCGGCGCTACCTCCCCCTCAGGTAAGTCACAACACTGCGTGTCCCGCCTCAGCTTATGGCACCAGTAACTCTCCTATTTCAGGCACGCAGCCTCGTGCCTCAGGCCCACACAGGCCCACACAGGGTGCTTCCTGCCGCCGCCTGCACGCCTCACTCAGCCGGGTGCAGCCTCGCGCCTCAGGCCCACACAGGCCCACACAGGGCGCTTCCTGCCGCCGGCTAAATGCCTCACTCAGCCGGACGGCACATCGGGGGACCAAGCGGGCGCCGGGGGGGGGGAGCGCGAGTCACGGGGAATGGGGGGTGGGTGGGTGAGCCGCGAGTCACAGGGAACGGGGGGGGGCGAGCCGCGAGTCACAGGGAACGGGGGGGGCGAGCCGCGAGTCACAGGGAGCGGGGGGGGGGGGGGTGAGCAGCGAGTCACAGGGAACGGGGGGGGCGAGCCACGAGTCACAGGGAATGGGGGGGGGGCAAGCCGCAAGTCACAGGGAGCGGGGGGGGGGGGGGGGTGAGCAGCGAGTCACAGGGAACGGGGGTGGGCGAGCCTTGAGTCACATGGAATGGGGGGGAAGTCACGGGGAGGGGGGGAGTCACGGGGAGGGGGGGCCGAGTCACGGGGAATGGAGGGGGGCCACCAGCCGAACCAGCAGGGGGCCACCAGCCGACGCACGGAGGGGGGGGGGACATGCACATACATAAATTATGACAATACATATGCCCCTTTGCTCTCCACCCTGTCCCCCACTCCCCTTTCCCCTCCCACTCCCCTTTCCCCCCCACTCCCCTTTCCCCCCCACTCCCCTTTCCCCCCCACTCCCCTTTCCCCCCCCCACTCCCCTTTCCCCCCGCTCCCCTTTCTCCCCCCCGCTCCCCTTTCTCCCCCCCCGCTCCCCTTTCTCTCCCCCACTCCCCTATCTCCCCCCCCACTCCCCTATCTCCCCTCCCCGCTCCCCTTTCCCCCCCCCGCTCCCCTTTCTTCCCCCCACTCCCTTTTCTCCCCCCCCACTCCCCTTTCTCCCCCCCCCTTTCTTCCCCCCCACTCCCTTTTCTCCCCCCCCCACTCCCCTTTCTCCCCCCCCCACTCCCCTTTCTCCCCCCCCCCACTCCCCTTTCTTCCCCCCGCTCCCCTTTCTCCCCCCCGCTCCCCTTTCTCCCCTCCGCTCCCCGTTTCCCCCCGCCCTCCGCTCCCCTTTTCCCCCTGCTCTCTGCTCCCCTTTTACCCCCTACGCTCCCCTTTTACCCCCTCTGCCCCCCTTTTACCCCCTCCGCTCCCCTTTTACCCCCCTTCCCCTCCTCCTCCCCTTCCCCCCCTCCTCCTCCCCTTTCCCCCCCCTCCTCCCCCCTCCTCCCCTTTCCCTCCCCCCTCCTCCCCTTTCCCTCCCCCTCCTCCCCTTTCCCTCCCCCTCCTCCCCTTTCCCTCCCCCCTCCTCCCCTTTCCCTCCCCCTCCTCCCCTTTCCCTCCCCCCTCCTCCCCTTTTCCTCCCCATCATCCCCTTTCCCTCCCCCATCCTCCCCTTTCCCTCCCCCCTCCTCCCCTTTCCCTCCCTCCTCCTCTCCTTTCCCTCCCCCCTCCTCTCCTTTCCCTCCCCCTCCTCCCCTTTCACTCCCCCTCCCCCCTTCTCCCCTCCCCCCTTTCCCTCCCCCCTCCTCCCCTTTCCCTCCCCCTCCCCCCTCCTCCCCTTTCCCTCCCCCTCCCCCCTCCTCCCCTTTCCAGGATTGCATCTTCACTGACGAGTCTACTGTGTCGCTAGAGAGATTTGCAAGCTTTGCATTCCACAAAAAAGGTCGCATATCTATGAAGCCGCGTCCAAAACACCCCATGAAGCTGCATGTGTGGGGTGCCATCTCTAGGCGTGGACTAGGATGCATCGTCATCTTTGAAGGTACAGTAAAATGTATGTCACACGCTTTTGCCTTACGCACTGTACTGTACTAGTGTGCAGTTTTTTGAGCACTTTTCTTTTCTTGTTATACAGTAGTAATCATGAATAAAGCTTTCTTCCAAGAGAAAATTGTGCCTGAGATTGTGGAATACATCACACGTGAGTTCCTGGATGGTCACTGTTTCTACCAGGACAATGATCCGAAGCACACCGCATCAACAGCGCATTCCTTGAGCGCGGTATCAACTGGGTGAAGACGCCAGCGGAGTAAGTGCGGTAACCGTGTCTCATTTTCTCCCACTGTTTTTACTGTGTACTGTATCTCTTAAACTAATTGTCCTTTTTTTCCCCCTCCAATGACAGATCGCCAGACTTCAATCCTATCGAAATGGTCTCGCATCAGCTAAGGACCATATCCGAAAAGTCATGAAACCCTCCAAAAAGGATGAGTTGGCGCAAGGCATACTGAGTTTTTGGAACGATGTACTCACCGTGGAACGATGCAATAAATATATTGACCATATTTCGACTGTGTTGCCCATTGTGATCGCGCGTAATGGGCAAGCATCAGGAAGGTAGTATGGTATAGTACTGTACTGTAGTATTGTAAGTACAGTATGATACAGGTAAGTATGACACAGATTTTTTCTTTCCTAGTAGTCAGAGCAGTAGTTCCAGTATAGACTAGTTTGACAGTACTACACAGCACACAATGCCATAATACAGTATGCACATAACTGCACAAATTTTTTGTTTTCTTGTCTTTTCAGAAAAAAAGGATGGCCTGGAGGAGAGGGGGGTTATCGTGTAAAGTCTGTGAACTGTTTATACAGTTAAGTGTATAGTATCTAAACTGCAGTCATGATGTACACAAAACCTCTCCTCTCTCAATGAACTACTGTACTGTACACAGAATGAGGAAGAAGATAAAGACGGGAAAAATTATATTACTATATACTGATGCGACCGGGCTGAGTCTAACACTCGTCCGGCTCGTCACGTGGCTGCTTCCGGGCTGGCGCCGAACTTAGCTGCGCCAGCCGGATTGTCCCTGCTCGGTCCTCTACCCTCGCGGTCCCCCTCTACCTGCTACCTTCCCCTCGCGTCCCCTCGGGTTCCCCTCTCCCTTACCACACCCCCGCCTACCCCGCTCCACCTTCGGGGAGTCCTATGCGTGTGCGCAATGCGCGCATGCACCCTTTGCAGCGTGATCGCGCATCAATGACACGCGACATGCTGCGATTTTAAAACAACCAAGCCGCGTCTTCACGCAGCTTGCGGTGGCGGCCGCTTTAGACTGAGCTGTGCCGCCAGTGTATATTATATATATATATATATATATATATATATTATATATTATTAATTAATATTATATATTATTAATTAATATTATTATCAATGGGAATTATTCATGATTATCCACCGGCCCTCAATTTCCATCTGACAGAAGAACTTAATAAAGACTGCATTTTGTATTATTCATGATTATTTTTATATTGTTATTTTTTGTTCCTGATAAAATAAAATAAATATTTATTTACATTCATAATAATCATAATCATTGACAACAACCCCCCCCCCCC
>NW_027455467.1:0-36486 GCF_040206685.1 Ascaphus truei
GCCCTTTGCCCCCCCCCTGCCCCTCCCTGCACTTAATGCGCGTGCTCGGGGCGCACGCACGTTTCCTACGATCCTCCCCCCCCCCGCCCCTCCCTGCACTAAATGCGCGTGCTCGGGGCGCACGCACGTTTCCTGCGATCCTCCCTGCCCTTTGCCCCCCCCCCCGCCCTGCACTTAATGCGCGTGCTCGGGGCACACGCACGTTTCCTGCGATCCTCCCTGCCCCCCCCGCCCTCCTTGCCCTTTGCCCCCCCCGCCCCTCCCTGCACTTAATGCGTGTGCTCGGGGCGCACGCACGTTTCCTGCGATCCTCCCTGCCCTTTGCCCCCCCCCCCGCCCGTCCCTGCACTTAATGCGCGTGCTCGGGGCGCACGCACGTTTCCTGCGATCCTCCCTGTCCTTTGCCCCCCCCCCCGCCTGCACTTAATGCGCGTGCTCGGGGCGCACGCACGTTTCCTGCGATCCTCCCTGCCCTTTGCCCGCCCCCCCGCCCCTCCCTGCACTTAATGCGCGTGCTCGGGGCGCACGCACGTTTCCTGCGATCCTCCCTGCCCTTTGCCCCCCCCCCCGCCCCTCCCTGCACTTAATGCGCGTGCTCGGGGCGCACGCACGTTTCCTGCGATCCTCCCTGCCCTTTGCCCCCCCCCGCCCTGCATTAATGCGCGTGCTCGGGGCGCACGCACGTTTCCTGCGATCCTCCCCCCCCCCGCCCCTCCCTGCACTTAATGCGCGTGCTCGGGGCGCACGCACGTTTCCTGCGATCCTCCCTGCCCTTTGCCCCCCCCCCGCCCGTCCCTGCACTTAATGCGCGTGCTCGGGGCGCACGCACGTTTCCTGCGATCCTCCCTGCCCTTTGCCCCCCCCCCCCCCGCCCTGCACTTAATGCGCGTGCTCAGGGCGCACGCACGTTTCCTGCGATCCTCCCCCCCCCCGCCCCTCCCTGCACTTAATGCGCGTGCTCGTGGCGCACGCACGTTTCCTGCGATCCTCCCTGCCCTTTGCCCCCCCCCGCCCTGCACTTAATGCGCGTGCTCGGGGCGCACGCACGTTTCCTGCGATCCTCCCTGCCCTTTGCCCCCCCCGCCCCTCCCTGCACTTAATGCGCGTGCTCGGGGCGCACGCACGTTTCCTGCGATCCTCCCTGCCCTTTGCCCCCCCGCCCCTCCCTGCACTTAATGCGCGTGCTCGGGGCGCACGCACGTTTCCTGCGATCCTCCCTGCCCTTTGCCCCCCCGCCCGTCCCTGCACTTAATGCGCGTGCTCGGGGCGCACGCACGTTTCCTGCGATCCTCCTGCCCTTTGCCCGCCCCCCCCTGCACTTAATGCGCGTGCTCGGGGCGCACGCACGTTTCCTGCGATCCTCCCTGCCCTTTGCCCGCCCCCCCACCCCTCCCTGCACTTAATGCGCGTGCTCGGCGCACGCACGTTTCCTGCGATCCTCCCTGCCCTTTGCCCCCCCCCCCCACCCCTCCCTGCACTTAATGCGCGTGCTCGGGGCGCACGCACGTTTCCTGCGATCCTCCCTGCTCTTTGCCCCCCCCCCCGCCCCTCCCTGCACTTAATGCGCGTGCTCGGGGCGCACGCACGTTTCCTGCGATCCTCCCTGCCCTTTGCCCGCCCCCCCGCCCTGCACTTAATGCGCGTGCTCGGGGCGCACGCACGTTTTCTGCGATCCTCCCTGCCCTTTGCCCCCCCTCCCCCTGCCCCTCCCTGCACTTAATGCGCGTGCTCGGGGCGCACGCACGTTTTCTGCGATCCTCCCTGCCCTTTGCCCCCCCTCCCCCTGCCCCTCCCTGCACTTAATGCGCGTGCTCGGGGCGCACGCACGTTTTCTGCGATCCTCCCTGCCCTTTGCCCCCCCCCGCCCCTCCCTGCACTTAATGCGCGTGCTCGGGGCGCACGCACGTTTTCTGCGATCCTCCCTGCCCTTTGCCCCCCCCCCCGCCCCTCCCTGCACTTAATGCGCGTGCTCGGGGCGCACGCACGTTTTCTGCGATCCTCCCTGCCCTTTGCCCCCCCCGCCCCTCCCTGCACTTAATGCGCGTGCTCGGGGCGCACGCACGTTTCCTGCGATCCTCCCTGCCCTTTGCCCCCCCCGCCCCTCCCTGCACTTAATGCGCGTGCTCGGGGCGCACGCACGTTTCCTGCGATCCTCTCTGCCCGGCTTCTAGGGAGATTACATTGGTGTGCGTGGCGTCTCCGCGCGGTTTACCGTGACACAGGGCGCTGGATTCAGGCACTGCGCGATGAGGTAGCGAGGTTGTATAATAATGGGCGCCAGGAACGCGTCTCGTACAACAGTCATTTATTCAGGTCCCCGGCACACGAGCGCTCACTGTCACATTTCCAGGCGCTGTACCATTTAATATTAAACATTCAGAAATCCGGTTTCTTCCGGCAGTGCCCTCTCCTAACGCTATGATGGAGGTATATTAACTTTGTTTCTTTCTTGTCTTGGACCCCTCCTCCCCCGTTGTTTCTTCGGGGTACTCTCCTATAACCCCGGTTACACGGGGCCTCTGGGAATCCTGGCGGGTCCTTTGCAAGTGACCACTAGACATTTGGCCTGTTTGGGAACTGCCACTTCCTTACAGACTGGGAGGAACGTTAATGCAGCTCCGCGGTTAGCGCTAATCCGCCGACACCCGGGAGCGCTCGTTCCTGAGGCCCGCCGGGCGGATTTCTATACTGGAGATATGTTGCACTCCCTTAGCCTTCTGCTGGGATCCTAACTAACAGAGGCACTGTCCCTATCTACAACACAACAAAATAGTGGGGGTTTACAACATACCTATCTACTTTCCCCGAGGCTCCACTCCTCTTGTCCTCTGGGAACCTTATCGAACCTTCCTTTGTCTACTATACTCCTCCGTGATGTCATGATCCCATGGTAACACAGGGTGGGGCCTGACACTCCAACCTTCTAGTAACCCTTTAGGAGTGGGTTACACTAAATTGCGGTGTCACACATAAGGGGGGTGTCATTCATTATATAGAGGATGTCACTCGTTATAAGGGTGTGTCACTCAAACTTTGGTTTGTGACCTACATTTATTTCACTATTATTATTATCCCAATGTGACATAGTTACATTATATAGTTACATAGTAGATGAGGTTGAAAAAAGTCATATGTCCATCAAGTTCAACCTATGCTAAATTTGACAACAGATACTTTATCCTGTATCTATACTTATTGATCCAGAGGAAGGCAAACAAAAAACCCCAGAGTCATATCATCCATTGATATCTCATAAGGGGAAATAAATTCCTTCCTGACTCCAAGAATTGACAATCGGATTAATTCCTGGATCAACATCCTTCCCATGTATACCATTCCTTTCTAAAAAGATGTCCAACTTTTTTTGAACTAATCCATTGTATCTGCCATCACAGTCTCCATGGGTAATTAATCCCACAGTGTAACTGCCCTTACTGTAAAGAACCCTTTCCTTTGTTGCTGGTGAAATCTCCTTTCCTCCAACCTTAAGGGATGGCCCTGAGTCCTTTGTACTGCCCGTGAGATGAATAGTTCTTTTGAAAGCTCCTTGTATTGTCCCCGAATATATTTGTATATAGTTATCATATCCCCTCTTCGACGTCTCTTTTCTAATTAATTTAGCTAGCCTCTCCTCATAAGTCAGATTGTATATCTGATTTATTCATTTGGTGGCTCTTCTCTGCAGTCTCTCTAGTTCCATAATGTCTTTTCTAAGGTGTGGTGCCCAAAATTGTACTCCATATTCAAGGTGTGGTCTTACTAATGCTTTATAAAGGGGCATAATTATGTTTACTTCCCTTCTATCCATTGCCTGTTTAATGCAAGATAAACTCTTAATTTTATTTGTTAATTGCCTGTTTATTATTGCATCCCAAATGCATCACCTTACATTTATCTGTATTAAACCTCATCTGCCATTTACCTGCCCACGTTTCCAGTCTCTCCAAGTCCTTCTGAAGAGAAATTACATCCTGCTCTGATTCTACTACCTTACACAATTTAGTATCATCAGCAGCAAAGATGGAGACTTTGCGCTTGATCCCAACCTCAAGGTCATTAATAAACAAGTTAAAAAGCAGGGGTCCCAGTACCGATCCCTGAGGTACTCCACTCACGACTTTAGCCCAACCTGAAAAAGTTCCATTTATGACAACCCTCTGTTGTCTGTTCTCCAACCAGTTTTCAATCCAGGTGCATATATTTTTACCGAGTCCAATTTTCTTTATTTTGTACACCAACCTCATGTGTGAAACCGTATCAAAAGCCTTTGCAAAATCTAAGTAGACCACATAAACTGCATTACCCTGGTCTAAATTCCTACTTACCTCCTCAAAGAAACAAATAAGGTTAGTTTGGCAAGATCTATCCTTCATAAATCCATGCTGACTATTACTAATAATTTTGTTTTCCGTTAGGTATTCCTGAATTTTATCCCGTATTAAACCTTCAAGTAGCTTCCCCACTGTTGAAGTCAGGCTTACAGGTCTGTAATTCCCCGGTTGTGATCCAGCTCCCTTTTTTAAATATAGGCACCACATCTGCTTTACGCCAATCTTGTGGTACTGAGCCTGTGGAATTGGAGTCCTTGAATATTAAATATTACTGAGCTTAACTCCTTGAGAACTCTTGGATGTATGCCGTCGGGGCCGGGTGCCTTATTAACTTTAATTTTATGAAGCTGCCTATGAACTTCTTCCTCCTTTACCCAGGTTCTTGTCTCTTGCTTTGGTAGAATGTGTCCCTACAGATTGTAAAACCCTTTTAGAAATTGTCATAAATGATACACAGTGATCACCAATAGTGAGAGGCCTTTCCTGGTGGAAACAGGACGAGCTCACTAGCTGGTCTCCGGCTGGTACCTGCGTATTGTCATCTCTCATTTCCTGCTCATCCGATAAATCTCTGCTATATCAATCTATTAAATCTTCTTTGTCTCCCCAGCCGCCATCATGGCCCCGTCCGTGGACCGCCTCACCCCCTCACCTCTTTGGCGCCCGATTCCTGTGCTCTCATTGGAGGAGGAGGAAGATCTCCGGAAGGCGGAGGCAGGGTGCGTCGACCCGCCACTGACCACGTTTTTTGCCGCCCCCATCCTTGACAGACGCCAAACCTCGCGCCTTTCCCAGGCCCTTGCCGCAGGGCACCCGCTCCCTGACACCTTGCGCCACCTCAAGAGGGTTCGGTCCCGCCCCCCGAGCCTTGAGCTCCTGCTCCGGTTGGCGACTAGCGAGGAGTTGCCTAACATCTTAAAAGAGAGCAGCTGCCCTGACGTCGCCAGCACCGGCGGCAGCCTCATTACCAGACCAGGGGACGCTGCACAAAGTGCTGACCTCTTGCAAACGCCGTTGCTGGCGGGGATTTTTAAAAATGGCAGCCTCGATGTGACTGGGTTGGGTGACCCATTCCTAGTGATGGTCCCCTCCAGGCCGGCCCGGTGCCAGAGGGAGCAGCAGGTGTGGGGAGCATACTGGCCAAGTACCTACCACGCCAAGGCCGGGGCAGTGGAGGACGAGAAGGGCAAGGGGGGGGAGGGTATCTCTGAGCAGGAGAGGTCAAGGGTCGGAGGTCACATGCGCAGGGCTCTGGAGGCCGCAAGGTGGAGTCAGGGCCGGGGAGAGAGAGGCGTGGGGGCGGTGATGGTGGACGGAGGGAGTGGAGAGGTTCTGGCAGTGGCCACTGACCAGATGGTGGAGATGGGAGGACCACTTTTCCACGCCTGCATGGTGGCCATAGATATGGTGGGACGAAGACAAGGAGGGGGGGCGTACACCCGCCTGAAGGTGGAAGAGGATGGATGGAGAGGGGGGGAAGAGAGAGAGGCGATGCAGGAGCGGAGCGAGAGAGGGGAGAGCAGAGATACAAAGAGAGAGGAACGAGGGAGTGATAAAGAGGAGAGGGAGAAGCGGAAGCGAGGGGAGACCGAGGTGGCGTACCTGTGCACGGGGTATGAGGTGTACGTGACCCGGGAGCCCTGTGTTATGTGCGCCATGGCGCTCCTCCATTCCCGCGTGCTCCGCGTCTACTACGGCTGCAACTCCCCCGGGGGCGCTCTAGGAACCCGTTACCGTCTGCACCTCGTCCCCGGCCTCAACCACCGGTTCTCGGTGTACCGCGGGGTGATGGAGGAGGAGTGTCGGAGGCTGGAGTGTGGGGGGGAACCCTGATTCCCTCCATTCCCCCCCACCCCCACAAGAATACACCGGAGAGGAGTGGCGCCCCCTATCTCTTCTCCTGGACATTCTCGCCTCTTTTTATCCTGTTTTCTGTTTGTGAATAAACGCAGAGAAGTTTTACACCATGCGTGAGCTGCGTTACTGACGGGAGGAGCTGGGTGTATTAGTATTATACATAGTCACGCTGGGGCCTGAGCTGCGTTACTGACGGGAGAAGCTGGGTGTATTAGTACTACACATAGTCACGCTGGGGCCTGAGCTGCGTTACTGACGGGAGGAGCTGGGTGTATTAGTATTACACATAGTCACGCTGGGGCCTGAGCTGCGTTACTGACGGGAGGAGCTGGGTGTATTAGTATTACACATAGTCACGCTGGGGCCTGAGCTGCGTTACTGACGGGAGGAGCTGGGTGTATTAGTATTACACACAGTCACGCTGGGGCCTGAGCTGCGTTACTGACGGGAGGAGCTGGGTGTATTAGTATTATACATAGTCACGCTGGGGCCTGAGCTGCGTTACTGACGGGAGGAGCTGGGTGTATTAGTATTACACATAGTCACGCTGGGGCCTGAGCTGCGTTACTGACGGGAGGAGCTGGGTGTATTAGTATTACACATAGTCACGCTGGGGCCTGAGCTGCGTTACTGACGGGAGGAGCTGGGTGTATTAGTATTATACATAGTCACGCTGGGGCCTGAGCTGCGTTACTGACGGGAGGAGCTGGGTGTATTAGTATTATACATAGTCACGCTGGGGCCTGAGCTGCGTTACTGACGGGAGGAGCTGGGTGTATTCGTATTATACATAGTCACGCTGGGGTCTGAGCTGCGTTACTGACGGGAGGAGCTGGGTGTATTAGTATTATACATAGTCACGCTGGGGTCTGAGCTGCGTTACTGACGGGAGGAGCTGGGTGTATTAGTATTATACATAGTCACGCTGGGGCCTGAGCTGCGTTACTGACGGGAGGAGCTGGGTGTATTAGTATTATACATAGTCACGCTGGGGCCTGAGCTGCGTTACTGACGGGAGGAGCTGGGTGTATTAGTATTACACATAGTCACGCTGGGGCCTGAGCCGCGTTACTGACGGGAGGAGCTGGGTGTATTAGTATTACACATAGTCACGCTGGGGCCTGAGCTGCGTTACTGACGGGAGGAGCTGGGTGTATTAGTATTATACATAGTCACGCTGGGGCCTGAGCTGCGTTACTGACGGGAGGAGCTGGGTGTATTAGTATTACACATAGTCACGCTGGGGCCTGAGCTGCGTTACTGACGGGAGGAGCTGGGTGTATTAGTATTATACATAGTCACGCTGGGGCCTGAGCTGCGTTACTGACGCGAGGAGCTGGGTGTATTAGTATTACACATAGTCACGCTGGGGCCTGAGCTGCGTTACTGACGGGAGGAGCTGGGTGTATTAGTATTACACATAGTCACGCTGCGGCCTGAGCTGCGTTACTGACGGGAGGAGCTGGGTGTATTAGTATTACACATAGTCACGCTGGGGTCTGAGCTGCGTTACTGACGGGAGGAGCTGGGTGTATTAGTATTATACATAGTCACGCTGGGGCCTGAGCTGCGTTACTGACGGGAGGAGCTGGGTGTATTAGTATTACACATAGTCACGCTGGGGCCTGAGCTGCGTTACTGACGGGAGGAGCTGGGTGTATTAGTATTACACATAGTCACGCTGGGGTCTGAGCTGCGTTACTGACGGGAGGAGCTGGGTGTATTAGTATTATACATAGTCACGCTGGGGCCTGAGCTGCGTTACTGACGGGAGGAGCTGGGTGTATTAGTATTACACATAGTCACGCTGGGGCCTGAGCTGCGTTACTGACGGGAGGAGCTGGGTGTATTAGTATTATACATAGTCACGCTGGGGCCTGAGCTGCGTTACTGACGGGAGGAGCTGGGTGTATTAGTATTACACATAGTCACGCTGGGGCCTGAGCTGCGTTACTGACGGGAGGAGCTGGGTGTATTAGTATTATACATAGTCACGCTGGGGCCTGAGCTGCGTTACTGACGGGAGGAGCTGGGTGTATTAGTATTACACATAGTCACGCTGGGGCCTGAGCTGCGTTACTGACGGGAGGAGCTGGGTGTATTAGTATTATACATAGTCACGCTGGGGCCTGAGCTGCGTTACTGACGGGAGGAGCTGGGTGTATTAGTATTACACATAGTCACGCTGGGGCCTGAGCTGCGTTACTGACGGGAGGAGCTGGGTGTATTAGTATTATACATAGTCACGCTGGGGCCTGAGCTGCGTTACTGACGGGAGGAGCTGGGTGTATTAGTATTACACATAGTCACGCTGGGGCCTGAGCTGCGTTACTGACGGGAGGAGCTGGGTGTATTAGTATTATACATAGTCACGCTGGGGCCTGAGCTGCGTTACTGACGGGAGGAGCTGGGTGTATTAGTATTACACATAGTCACGCTGGGGCCTGAGCTGCGTTACTGACGGGAGGAGCTGGGTGTATTAGTATTATACATAGTCACGCTGGGGCCTGAGCTGCGTTACTGACGGGAGGAGCTGGGTGTATTAGTATTACACATAGTCACGCTGGGGCCTGAGCTGCGTTACTGACGGGAGGAGCTGGGTGTATTAGTATTATACATAGTCACGCTGGGGCCTGAGCTGCGTTACTGACGGGAGGAGCTGGGTGTATTAGTATTACACATAGTCACGCTGGGGCCTGAGCTGCGTTACTGACGGGAGGAGCTGGGTGTATTAGTATTATACATAGTCACGCTGGGGCCTGAGCTGCGTTACTGACGGGAGGAGCTGGGTGTATTAGTATTACACATAGTCACGCTGGGGCCTGAGCTGCGTTACTGACGGGAGGAGCTGGGTGTATTAGTATTATACATAGTCACGCTGGGGTCTGAGCTGCGTTACTGACGGGAGGAGCTGGGTGTATTAGTATTATACATAGTCACGCTGGGGCCTGAGCTGCGTTACTGACGGGAGGAGCTGGGTGTATTAGTATTACACATAGTCACGCTGGGGCCTGAGCTGCGTTACTGACGGGAGGAGCTGGGTGTATTAGTATTATACATAGTCATGCTGGGGCCTGAGCTGCGTTACTGACGGGAGGAGCTGGGTGTATTAGTATTACACATAGTCACGCTGGGGCCTGAGCTGCGTTACTGACGGGAGGAGCTGGGTGTATTAGTATTACACATAGTCACGCTGGGGTCTGAGCTGCGTTACTGACGGGAGGAGCTGGGTGTATTAGTATTATACATAGTCACGCTGGGGCCTGAGCTGCGTTACTGACGGGAGGAGCTGGGTGTATTAGTATTATACATAGTCACGCTGGGGCCTGAGCTGCGTTACTGACGGGAGGAGCTGGGTGTATTAGTATTACACATAGTCACGCTGGGGCCTGAGCTGCGTTACTGACGGGAGGAGCTGGGTGTATTAGTATTATACATAGTCACGCTGGGGCCTGAGCCGCGTTACTGACGGGAGGAGCTGGGTGTATTAGTATTACACATAGTCACGCTGGGGCCTGAGCTGCGTTACTGACGGGAGGAGCTGGGTGTATTAGTATTATACATAGTCACGCTGGGGCCTGAGCTGCGTTACTGACGGGAGGAGCTGGGTGTATTAGTATTACACATAGTCACGCTGGGGCCTGAGCTGCGTTACTGACGGGAGGAGCTTGGTGTATTAGTATTACACATAGTCACGCTGGGGCCTGAGCTGCGTTACTGACGGGAGGAGCTGGGCGTATTAGTATTACACATAGTCACGCTGGGGCCTGAGCTGCGTTACTGACGGGAGGAGCTGGGTGTATTAGTATTATACATAGTCACGCTGGGGCCTGAGCTGCGTTACTGACGGGAGGAGCTGGGTGTATTAGTATTACACATAGTCACGCTGGGGCCTGAGCTGCGTTACTGACGGGAGGAGCTGGGCGTATTAGTATTACACATAGTCACGCTGGGGCCTGAGCTGCGTTACTGACGGGAGGAGCTGGGTGTATTAGTATTACACATAGTCACGCTGGGGCCTGAGCTGCGTTACTGACGGGAGGAGCTGGGTGTAGTAGTATTACACATAGTCACGCTGGGGCCTGAGCTGCGTTACTGACGGGAGGAGCTGGGTGTATTAGTATTACACATAGTCACGCTGGGGCCTGAGCCGCGTTACTGACGGGAGGAGCTGGGTGTATTAGTATTACACATAGTCACGCTGGGGCCTGAGCTGCGTTACTGACGGGAGGAGCTGGGTGTATTAGTATTATACATAGTCACGCTGGGGCCTGAGCTGCGTTACTGACGGGAGGAGCTGGGTGTATTAGTATTACACATAGTCACGCTGGGGCCTGAGCTGCGTTACTGACGGGAGGAGCTGGGTGTATTAGTATTATACATAGTCACGCTGGGGCCTGAGCTGCGTTACTGACGGGAGGAGCTGGGTGTATTAGTATTACACATAGTCACGCTGGGGCCTGAGCTGCGTTACTGACGGGAGGAGCTGGGTGTATTAGTATTACACATAGTCACGCTGGGGCCTGAGCTGCGTTACTGACGGGAGGAGCTGGGTGTATTAGTATTATATATAGTCACGCTGGGGCCTGAGCTGCGTTACTGACGGGAGGAGCTGGGTGTATTAGTATTATACATAGTCACGCTGGGGCCTGAGCTGCGTTACTGACGGGAGGAGCTGGGTGTATTAGTATTATACATAGTCACGCTGGGGCCTGAGCTGCGTTACTGACGGGAGGAGCTGGGTGTATTAGTATTACACATAGTCACGCTGGGGCCTGAGCTGCGTTACTGACGGGAGGAGCTGGGTGTATTAGTATTATACATAGTCACGCTGGGGCCTGAGCTGCGTTACTGACGGGAGGAGCTGGGTGTATTAGTATTATACATAGTCACGCTGGGGCCTGAGCTGCGTTACTGACGGGAGGAGCTGGGTGTATTAGTATTACACATAGTCACGCTGGGGCCTGAGCTGCGTTACTGACGGGAGGAGCTGGGTGTATTAGTATTATACATAGTCACGCTGGGGTCTGAGCTACGTTACTGACGGGAGGAGCTGGGTGTATTAGTATTACACATAGTCACGCTGGGGCCTGAGCTGCGTTACTGACGGGAGGAGCTGGGTGTATTAGTATTATACATAGTCACGCTGGGGTCTGAGCTGCGTTACTGACGGGAGGAGCTGAGTGTATTAGTATTATACATAGTCACGCTGGGGCCTGAGCTGCGTTACTGACGGGAGGAGCTGGGTGTATTAGTATTACACATAGTCACGCTGGGGCCTGAGCTGCGTTACTGACGGGAGGAGCTGGGTGTATTAGTATTATACATAGTCACGCTGGGGTCTGAGCTGCGTTACTGACGGGAGGAGCTGAGTGTATTAGTATTATACATAGTCACGCTGGGGCCTGAGCTGCGTTACTGACGGGAGGAGCTGGGTGTATTAGTATTACACATAGTCACGCTGGGGCCTGAGCCGCGTTACTGACGGGAGGAGCTGGGTGTATTAGTATTACACATAGTCACGCTGGGGCCTGAGCTGCGTTACTGACGGGAGGAGCTGGGTGTATTAGTATTATACATAGTCACGCTGGGGCCTGAGCTGCGTTACTGACGGGAGGAGCTGGGTGTATTAGTATTATACATAGTCACGCTGGGGCCTGAGCTGCGTTACTGACGGGAGGAGCTGGGTGTATTAGTATTACACATAGTCACGCTGGGACCTGAGCTACGTTACTGACGGGAGGAGCTGGGTGTATTAGTATTATACATAGTCACGCTGGGGCCTGAGCTGCGTTACTGACGGGAGGAGCTGGGTGTGTTAGTATTACACATAGTCACGCTGGGGCCTGAGCTGCGTTACTGACGGGAGGAGCTGGGTGTATTAGTATTACACATAGTCACGCTGGGGCGTGAGCTGCGTTACTGACGGGAGGAGCTGGGTGTATTAGTATTACACATAGTCACGCTGGGGCCTGAGCTGCGTTACTGACGGGAGGAGCTGGGTGTATTAGTATTACACATAGTCACGCTGGGGCCTGAGCTGCGTTACTGACGGGAGGAGCTGGGTGTATTAGTATTACACATAGTCACGCTGGGGCCTGAGCTGCGTTACTGACGGGAGGAGCTGGGTGTATTAGTATTACACATAGTCACGCTGGGGCGTGAGCTGCGTTACTGACGGGAGGAGCTGGGTGTATTAGTATTACACATAGTCACGCTGGGGCCTGAGCTGCGTTACTGACGGGAGGAGCTGGGTGTATTAGTATTATACATAGTCACGCTGGGGCCTGAGCTGCGTTACTGACGGGAGGAGCTGGGTGTATTAGTATTATACATAGTCACGCTGGGGCCTGAGCTGCGTTACTGACGGGAGGAGCTGGGTGTATTAGTATTATACATAGTCACGCTGGGGCCTGAGCTGCGTTACTGACGGGAGGAGCTGGGTGTATTAGTATTATACATAGTCACGCTGGGGCCTGAGCTGCGTTACTGACGGGAGGAGCTGGGTGTATTAGTATTATACATAGTCACGCTGGGGCCTGAGCTGCGTTACTGACGGGAGGAGCTGGGTGTATTAGTATTACACATAGTCACGCTGGGGCCTGAGCTGCGTTACTGACGGGAGGAGCTTGGTGTATTAGTATTACACATAGTCACGCTGGGGCCTGAGCTGCGTTACTGACGGGAGGAGCTGGGCGTATTAGTATTACACATAGTCACGCTGGGGCCTGAGCTGCGTTACTGACGGGAGGAGCTGGGTGTATTAGTATTATACATAGTCACGCTGGGGCCTGAGCTGCGTTACTGACGGGAGGAGCTGGGTGTATTAGTATTACACATAGTCACGCTGGGGCCTGAGCTGCGTTACTGACGGGAGGAGCTGGGCGTATTAGTATTACACATAGTCACGCTGGGGCCTGAGCTGCGTTACTGACGGGAGGAGCTGGGTGTATTAGTATTACACATAGTCACGCTGGGGCCTGAGCTGCGTTACTGACGGGAGGAGCTGGGTGTAGTAGTATTACACATAGTCACGCTGGGGCCTGAGCTGCGTTACTGACGGGAGGAGCTGGGTGTATTAGTATTACACATAGTCACGCTGGGGCCTGAGCCGCGTTACTGACGGGAGGAGCTGGGTGTATTAGTATTACACATAGTCACGCTGGGGCCTGAGCTGCGTTACTGACGGGAGGAGCTGGGTGTATTAGTATTATACATAGTCACGCTGGGGCCTGAGCTGCGTTACTGACGGGAGGAGCTGGGTGTATTAGTATTACACATAGTCACGCTGGGGCCTGAGCTGCGTTACTGACGGGAGGAGCTGGGTGTATTAGTATTATACATAGTCACGCTGGGGCCTGAGCTGCGTTACTGACGGGAGGAGCTGGGTGTATTAGTATTACACATAGTCACGCTGGGGCCTGAGCTGCGTTACTGACGGGAGGAGCTGGGTGTATTAGTATTACACATAGTCACGCTGGGGCCTGAGCTGCGTTACTGACGGGAGGAGCTGGGTGTATTAGTATTATATATAGTCACGCTGGGGCCTGAGCTGCGTTACTGACGGGAGGAGCTGGGTGTATTAGTATTATACATAGTCACGCTGGGGCCTGAGCTGCGTTACTGACGGGAGGAGCTGGGTGTATTAGTATTATACATAGTCACGCTGGGGCCTGAGCTGCGTTACTGACGGGAGGAGCTGGGTGTATTAGTATTACACATAGTCACGCTGGGGCCTGAGCTGCGTTACTGACGGGAGGAGCTGGGTGTATTAGTATTATACATAGTCACGCTGGGGCCTGAGCTGCGTTACTGACGGGAGGAGCTGGGTGTATTAGTATTATACATAGTCACGCTGGGGCCTGAGCTGCGTTACTGACGGGAGGAGCTGGGTGTATTAGTATTACACATAGTCACGCTGGGGCCTGAGCTGCGTTACTGACGGGAGGAGCTGGGTGTATTAGTATTATACATAGTCACGCTGGGGTCTGAGCTACGTTACTGACGGGAGGAGCTGGGTGTATTAGTATTACACATAGTCACGCTGGGGCCTGAGCTGCGTTACTGACGGGAGGAGCTGGGTGTATTAGTATTATACATAGTCACGCTGGGGTCTGAGCTGCGTTACTGACGGGAGGAGCTGAGTGTATTAGTATTATACATAGTCACGCTGGGGCCTGAGCTGCGTTACTGACGGGAGGAGCTGGGTGTATTAGTATTACACATAGTCACGCTGGGGCCTGAGCTGCGTTACTGACGGGAGGAGCTGGGTGTATTAGTATTATACATAGTCACGCTGGGGTCTGAGCTGCGTTACTGACGGGAGGAGCTGAGTGTATTAGTATTATACATAGTCACGCTGGGGCCTGAGCTGCGTTACTGACGGGAGGAGCTGGGTGTATTAGTATTACACATAGTCACGCTGGGGCCTGAGCCGCGTTACTGACGGGAGGAGCTGGGTGTATTAGTATTACACATAGTCACGCTGGGGCCTGAGCTGCGTTACTGACGGGAGGAGCTGGGTGTATTAGTATTATACATAGTCACGCTGGGGCCTGAGCTGCGTTACTGACGGGAGGAGCTGGGTGTATTAGTATTATACATAGTCACGCTGGGGCCTGAGCTGCGTTACTGACGGGAGGAGCTGGGTGTATTAGTATTACACATAGTCACGCTGGGACCTGAGCTACGTTACTGACGGGAGGAGCTGGGTGTATTAGTATTATACATAGTCACGCTGGGGCCTGAGCTGCGTTACTGACGGGAGGAGCTGGGTGTGTTAGTATTACACATAGTCACGCTGGGGCCTGAGCTGCGTTACTGACGGGAGGAGCTGGGTGTATTAGTATTACACATAGTCACGCTGGGGCGTGAGCTGCGTTACTGACGGGAGGAGCTGGGTGTATTAGTATTACACATAGTCACGCTGGGGCCTGAGCTGCGTTACTGACGGGAGGAGCTGGGTGTATTAGTATTACACATAGTCACGCTGGGGCCTGAGCTGCGTTACTGACGGGAGGAGCTGGGTGTATTAGTATTACACATAGTCACGCTGGGGCCTGAGCTGCGTTACTGACGGGAGGAGCTGGGTGTATTAGTATTACACATAGTCACGCTGGGGCGTGAGCTGCGTTACTGACGGGAGGAGCTGGGTGTATTAGTATTACACATAGTCACGCTGGGGCCTGAGCTGCGTTACTGACGGGAGGAGCTGGGTGTATTAGTATTATACATAGTCACGCTGGGGCCTGAGCTGCGTTACTGACGGGAGGAGCTGGGTGTATTAGTATTATACATAGTCACGCTGGGGCCTGAGCTGCGTTACTGACGGGAGGAGCTGGGTGTATTAGTATTATACATAGTCACGCTGGGGCCTGAGCTGCGTTACTGACGGGAGGAGCTGGGTGTATTAGTATTATACATAGTCACGCTGGGTCTGAGCTACGTTACTGACGGGAGGAGCTGGGTGTATTAGTATTACACATAGTCACGCTGGGGCCTGAGCTGCGTTACTGACGGGAGGAGCTGGGTGTATTAGTATTATACATAGTCACGCTGGGGCCTGAGCCGCGTTACTGACGGGAGGAGCTGGGTGTATTAGTATTATACATAGTCACGCTGGGGCCTGAGCTGCGTTACTGACGGGAGGAGCTGGGTGTATTAGTATTATACATAGTCACGCTGGGGCCTGAGCTGCGTTACTGACGGGAGGAGCTGGGTGTATTAGTATTATACATAGTCACGCTGGGGCCTGAGCTGCGTTACTGACGGGAGGAGCTGGGTGTATTAGTATTATACATAGTCACGCTGGGGCCTGAGCTGCGTTACTGACGGGAGGAGCTGGGTGTATTAGTATTACACATAGTCACGCTGGGGCCTGAGCTGCGTTACTGACGGGAGGAGCTGGGTGTATTAGTATTACACATAGTCACGCTGGGGCCTGAGCTGCGTTACTGACGGGAGGAGCTGGGTGTATTAGTATTACACATAGTCACGCTGGGGCCTGAGCTGCGTTACTGACGGGAGGAGCTGGGTGTATTAGTATTATACATAGTCACGCTGGGGCCTGAGCTGCGTTACTGACGGGAGGAGCTGGGTGTATTAGTATTATACATAGTCACGCTGGGGCCTGAGCTGCGTTACTGACGGGAGGAGCTGGGTGTATTAGTATTATACATAGTCACGCTGGGGCCTGAGCTGCGTTACTGACGGGAGGAGCTGGGTGTATTAGTATTATACATAGTCACGCTGGGGCCTGAGCCGCGTTACTGACGGGAGGAGCTGGGTGTATTAGTATTACACATAGTCACGCTGGGGCCTGAGCTGCGTTACTGACGGGAGGAGCTGGGTGTATTAGTATTATACATAGTCACGCTGGGGCCTGAGCTGCGTTACTGACGGGAGGAGCTGGGTGTATTAGTATTACACATAGTCACGCTGGGGCCTGAGCTGCGTTACTGACGGGAGGAGCTGGGTGTATTAGTATTACACATAGTCACGCTGGGGCCTGAGCTGCGTTACTGACGGGAGGAGCTGGGTGTATTAGTATTACACATAGTCACGCTGGGGCCTGAGCTGCGTTACTGACGGGAGGAGCTGGGTGTATTAGTATTATACATAGTCACGCTGGGGCCTGAGCCGCGTTACTGACGGGAGGAGCTGGGTGTATTAGTATTATACATAGTCACGCTGGGGCCTGAGCTGCGTTACTGACGGGAGGAGCTGGGTGTATTAGTATTACACATAGTCACGCTGGGGCCTGAGCTGCGTTACTGACGGGAGGAGCTGGGTGTATTAGTATTACACATAGTCACGCTGGGGTCTGAGCTGCGTTACTGACGGGAGGAGCTGGGTGTATTAGTATTATACATAGTCACGCTGGGGCCTGAGCTGCGTTACTGACGGGAGGAGCTGGGTGTATTAGTATTATACATAGTCACGCTGGGGCCTGAGCTGCGTTACTGACGGGAGGAGCTGGGTGTATTAGTATTACACATAGTCACGCTGGGGCCTGAGCTGCGTTACTGACGCGAGGAGCTGGGTGTATTAGTATTATACATAGTCACGCTGGGGCCTGAGCTGCGTTACTGACGGGAGGAGCTGGGTGTATTAGTATTATACATAGTCACGCTGGGGCCTGAGCTGCGTTACTGACGGGAGGAGCTGGGTGTATTAGTATTACACATAGTCACGCTGGGGCCTGAGCTGCGTTACTGACGGGAGGAGCTGGGTGTATTAGTATTACACATAGTCACGCTGGGGCCTGAGCTGCGTTACTGACGGGAGGAGCTGGGTGTATTAGTATTATACATAGTCACGCTGGGGTCTGAGCTACGTTACTGACGGGAGGAGCTGGGTGTATTAGTATTACACATAGTCACGCTGGGGCCTGAGCTGCGTTACTGACGGGAGGAGCTGGGTGTATTAGTATTATACATAGTCACGCTGGGGTCTGAGCTGCGTTACTGACGGGAGGAGCTGAGTGTATTAGTATTATACATAGTCACGCTGGGGCCTGAGCTGCGTTACTGACGGGAGGAGCTGGGTGTATTAGTATTACACATAGTCACGCTGGGGCCTGAGCTGCGTTACTGACGGGAGGAGCTGGGTGTATTAGTATTATACATAGTCACGCTGGGGTCTGAGCTGCGTTACTGACGGGAGGAGCTGAGTGTATTAGTATTATACATAGTCACGCTGGTGCCTGAGCTGCGTTACTGACGGGAGGAGCTGGGTGTATTAGTATTACACATAGTCACGCTGGGGCCTGAGCTGCGTTACTGACGGGAGGAGCTGGGTGTATTAGTATTATACATAGTCACGCTGGGGCCTGAGCTGCGTTACTGACGGGAGGAGCTGGGTGTATTAGTATTACACATAGTCACGCTGGGGCCTGAGCCGCGTTACTGACGGGAGGAGCTGGGTGTATTAGTATTACACATAGTCACGCTGGGGCCTGAGCTGCGTTACTGACGGGAGGAGCTGGGTGTATTAGTATTATACATAGTCACGCTGGGGCCTGAGCTGCGTTACTGACGGGAGGAGCTGGGTGTATTAGTATTATACATAGTCACGCTGGGGCCTGAGCTGCGTTACTGACGGGAGGAGCTGGGTGTATTAGTATTACACATAGTCACGCTGGGACCTGAGCTACGTTACTGACGGGAGGAGCTGGGTGTATTAGTATTATACATAGTCACGCTGGGGCCTGAGCTGCGTTACTGACGGGAGGAGCTGGGTGTGTTAGTATTACACATAGTCACGCTGGGGCCTGAGCTGCGTTACTGACGGGAGGAGCTGGGTGTATTAGTATTACACATAGTCACGCTGGGGCGTGAGCTGCGTTACTGACGGGAGGAGCTGGGTGTATTAGTATTACACATAGTGACGCTGGGGCCTGAGCTGCGTTACTGACGGGAGGAGCTGGGTGTATTAGTATTACACATAGTCACGCTGGGGCCTGAGCTGCGTTACTGACGGGAGGAGCTGGGTGTATTAGTATTACACATAGTCACGCTGGGGCCTGAGCTGCGTTACTGACGGGAGGAGCTGGGTGTATTAGTATTACACATAGTCACGCTGGGGCGTGAGCTGCGTTACTGACGGGAGGAGCTGGGTGTATTAGTATTACACATAGTCACGCTGGGGCCTGAGCTGCGTTACTGACGGGAGGAGCTGGGTGTATTAGTATTATACATAGTCACGCTGGGGCCTGAGCTGCGTTACTGACGGGAGGAGCTGGGTGTATTAGTATTATACATAGTCACGCTGGGGCCTGAGCTGCGTTACTGACGGGAGGAGCTGGGTGTATTAGTATTATACATAGTCACGCTGGGGCCTGAGCTGCGTTACTGACGGGAGGAGCTGGGTGTATTAGTATTATACATAGTCACGCTGGGGTCTGAGCTACGTTACTGACGGGAGGAGCTGGGTGTATTAGTATTACACATAGTCACGCTGGGGCCTGAGCTGCGTTACTGACGGGAGGAGCTGGGTGTATTAGTATTATACATAGTCACGCTGGGGCCTGAGCCGCGTTACTGACGGGAGGAGCTGGGTGTATTAGTATTATACATAGTCACGCTGGGGCCTGAGCTGCGTTACTGACGGGAGGAGCTGGGTGTATTAGTATTATACATAGTCACGCTGGGGCCTGAGCTGCGTTACTGACGGGAGGAGCTGGGTGTATTAGTATTATACATAGTCACGCTGGGGCCTGAGCTGCGTTACTGACGGGAGGAGCTGGGTGTATTAGTATTATACATAGTCACGCTGGGGCCTGAGCTGCGTTACTGACGGGAGGAGCTGGGTGTATTAGTATTACACATAGTCACGCTGGGGCCTGAGCTGCGTTACTGACGGGAGGAGCTGGGTGTATTAGTATTACACATAGTCACGCTGGGGCCTGAGCTGCGTTACTGACGGGAGGAGCTGGGTGTATTAGTATTACACATAGTCACGCTGGGGCCTGAGCTGCGTTACTGACGGGAGGAGCTGGGTGTATTAGTATTATACATAGTCACGCTGGGGCCTGAGCTGCGTTACTGACGGGAGGAGCTGGGTGTATTAGTATTATACATAGTCACGCTGGGGCCTGAGCTGCGTTACTGACGGGAGGAGCTGGGTGTATTAGTATTATACATAGTCACGCTGGGGCCTGAGCTGCGTTACTGACGGGAGGAGCTGGGTGTATTAGTATTATACATAGTCACGCTGGGGCCTGAGCCGCGTTACTGACGGGAGGAGCTGGGTGTATTAGTATTACACATAGTCACGCTGGGGCCTGAGCTGCGTTACTGACGGGAGGAGCTGGGTGTATTAGTATTATACATAGTCACGCTGGGGCCTGAGCTGCGTTACTGACGGGAGGAGCTGGGTGTATTAGTATTACACATAGTCACGCTGGGGCCTGAGCTGCGTTACTGACGGGAGGAGCTGGGTGTATTAGTATTATACATAGTCACGCTGGGGCCTGAGCTGCGTTACTGACGGGAGGAGCTGGGTGTATTAGTATTATACATAGTCACGCTGGGGCCTGAGCCGCGTTACTGACGGGAGGAGCTGGGTGTATTAGTATTACACATAGTCACGCTGGGGCCTGAGCTGCGTTACTGACGGGAGGAGCTGGGTGTATTAGTATTACACATAGTCACGCTGGGGCCTGAGCTGCGTTACTGACGGGAGGAGCTGGGTGTATTAGTATTACACATAGTCACGCTGGGGCCTGAGCCGCGTTACTGACGGGAGGAGCTGGGTGTATTAGTATTACACATAGTCACGCTGGGGCCTGAGCCGCGTTACTGACGGGAGGAGCTGGGTGTATTAGTATTATACATAGTCACGCTGGGGCCTGAGCTGCGTTACTGACGGGAGGAGCTGGGTGTATTAGTATTACACATAGTCACGCTGGGGCCTGAGCTGCGTTACTGACGGGAGGAGCTGGGTGTATTAGTATTACACATAGTCACGCTGGGGCCTGAGCTGCGTTACTGACGGGAGGAGCTGGGTGTATTAGTATTACACATAGTCACGCTGGGGCCTGAGCCGCGTTACTGACGGGAGGAGCTGGGTGTATTAGTATTATACATAGTCACGCTGGGGTCTGAGCTGCGTTACTGACGGGAGGAGCTGGGTGTATTAGTATTATACATAGTCACGCTGGGGCCTGAGCTGCGTTACTGACGGGAGGAGCTGGGTGTATTAGTATTATACATAGTCACGCTGGGGCCTGAGCTGCGTTACTGACGGGAGGAGCTGGGTGTATTAGTATTACACATAGTCACGCTGGGGCCTGAGCTGCGTTACTGACGCGAGGAGCTGGGTGTATTAGTATTATACATAGTCACGCTGGGGCCTGAGCTGCGTTACTGACGGGAGGAGCTGGGTGTATTAGTATTATACATAGTCACGCTGGGGCCTGAGCTGCGTTACTGACGGGAGGAGCTGGGTGTATTAGTATTACACATAGTCACGCTGGGGCCTGAGCTGCGTTACTGACGGGAGGAGCTGGGTGTATTAGTATTACACATAGTCACGCTGGGGCCTGAGCTGCGTTACTGACGGGAGGAGCTGGGTGTATTAGTATTACACATAGTCACGCTGGGGCCTGAGCTGCGTTACTGACGGGAGGAGCTGGGTGTATTAGTATTACACATAGTCACGCTGGGGCCTGAGCTGCGTTACTGACGGGAGGAGCTGGGTGTATTAGTATTACACATAGTCACGCTGGGGCCTGAGCTGCGTTACTGACGCGAGGAGCTGGGTGTATTAGTATTATACATAGTCACGCTGGGGCCTGAGCTGCGTTACTGACGGGAGGAGCTGGGTGTATTAGTATTATACATAGTCACGCTGGGGCCTGAGCTGCGTTACTGACGGGAGGAGCTGGGTGTATTAGTATTATACATAGTCACGCTGGGGCCTGAGCTGCGTTACTGACGGGAGGAGCTGGGTGTATTAGTATTACACATAGTCACGCTGGGGGCTGAGCTGCGTTACTGACGGGAGAAGCTGGGTGTATTAGTATTATACATAGTCACGCTGGGGCCTGAGCTGCGTTACTGACGGGAGGAGCTGGGTGTATTAGTATTATACATAGTCACGCTGGGGTCTGAGCTGCGTTACTGACGGGAGGAGCTGGGTGTATTAGTATTACACATAGTCACGCTGGGGCCTGAGCTGCGTTACTGACGGGAGGAGCTGGGCGTATTAGTATTATACATAGTCACGCTGGGGCCTGAGCTGCGTTACTGACGGGAGGAGCTGGGTGTATTAGTATTATACATAGTCACGCTGGGGCCTGAGCTGCGTTACTGACGGGAGGAGCTGGGTGTATTAGTATTACACATAGTCACGCTGGGGCCTGAGCTGCGTTACTGACGGGAGGAGCTGGGTGTATTAGTATTACACACAGTCACGCTGGGGCCTGAGCCGCGTTACTGACGGGAGGAGCTGGGTGTATTAGTATTATACATAGTCACGCTGGGGCCTGAGCCGCGTTACTGACGGGAGGAGCTGGGTGTATTAGTATTACACATAGTCACGCTGGGGCCTGAGCTGCGTTACTGACGGGAGGAGCTGGGTGTATTAGTATTACACATAGTCACGCTGGGGCCTGAGCTGCGTTACTGACGGGAGGAGCTGGGTGTATTAGTATTACACATAGTCACGCTGGGGCCTGAGCTGCGTTACTGACGGGAGGAGCTGGGTGTATTAGTATTATACATAGTCACGCTGGGGCCTGAGCTGCGTTACTGACGGGAGGAGCTGGGTGTATTAGTATTATACATAGTCACGCTGGGGCCTGAGCTGCGTTACTGACGGGAGGAGCTGGGTGTGTTAGTATTATACATAGTCACGCTGGGGCCTGAGCTGCGTTACTGACGGGAGGAGCTGGGTGTATTAGTATTACACATAGTCACGCTGGGGCGTGAGCTGCGTTACTGACGGGAGGAGCTGGGTGTATTAGTATTATACATAGTCACGCTGGGGCCTGAGCCGCGTTACTGACGGGAGGAGCTGGGTGTGTTAGTATTACACATAGTCACGCTGGGGCCTGAGCTGCGTTACTGACGGGAGGAGCTGGGTGTATTAGTATTATACATAGTCACGCTGGGGCCTGAGCTGCGTTACAGACGGGAGGAGCTGGGTGTATTAGTATTACACATAGTCACGCTGGGGCCTGAGCTGCGTTACTGACGGGAGGAGCTGGGTGTATTAGTATTACACATAGTCACGCTGGGGCCTGAGCTGCGTTACTGACGGGAGGAGCTGGGTGTATTAGTATTATACATAGTCACGCTGGGGCCTGAGCTGCGTTACTGACGGGAGGAGCTGGGTGTATTAGTATTATACATAGTCACGCTGGGGCCTGAGCTGCGTTACTGACGGGAGGAGCTGGGTGTATTAGTATTATACATAGTCACGCTGGGGCCTGAGCTGCGTTACTGACGGGAGGAGCTGGGTGTATTAGTATTATACATAGTCACGCTGGGGCCTGAGCTGCGTTACTGACGGGAGGAGCTGGGTGTATTAGTATTACACATAGTCACGCTGGGGCCTGAGCTGCGTTACTGACGGGAGGAGCTGGGTGTATTAGTATTACACATAGTCACGCTGGGGCCTGAGCTGCGTTACTGACGGGAGGAGCTGGGTGTATTAGTATTACACATAGTCACGCTGGGGCCTGAGCTGCGTTACTGACGGGAGGAGCTGGGTGTATTAGTATTATACATAGTCACGCTGGGGCCTGAGCTGCGTTACTGACGGGAGGAGCTGGGTGTATTAGTATTATACATAGTCACGCTGGGGCCTGAGCTGCGTTACTGACGGGAGGAGCTGGGTGTATTAGTATTATACATAGTCACGCTGGGGCCTGAGCTGCGTTACTGACGGGAGGAGCTGGGTGTATTAGTATTACACATAGTCACGCTGGGGCCTGAGCTGCGTTACTGACGGGAGGAGCTGCGTGTATTAGTATTACACATAGTCACGCTGGGGCCTGAGCTGCGTTACTGACGGGAGGAGCTGGGTGTATTAGTATTACACATAGTCACGCTGGGGCCTGAGCTGCGTTACTGACGGGAGGAGCTGGGTGTATTAGTATTACACATAGTCACGCTGGGGCCTGAGCTGCGTTACTGACGGGAGGAGCTGGGTGTATTAGTATTACACATAGTCACGCTGGGGCCTGAGCTGCGTTACTGACGGGAGGAGCTGGGTGTATTAGTATTATACATAGTCACGCTGGGGCCTGAGCTGCGTTACTGACGGGAGGAGCTGGGTGTATTAGTATTACACGTAGTCACGCTGGGGCCTGAGCCGCGTTACTGACGGGAGGAGCTGGGTGTATTAGTATTATACATAGTCACGCTGGGGCCTGAGCTGCGTTACTGACGGGAGGAGCTGGGTGTATTAGTATTACACGTAGTCACGCTGGGGCCTGAGCTGCGTTACTGACGGGAGGAGCTGGGTGTATTAGTATTATACATAGTCACGCTGGGGCCTGAGCTGCGTTACTGACGGGAGGAGCTGGGTGTATTAGTATTACACATAGTCACGCTGGGGCCTGAGCTGCGTTACTGACGGGAGGAGCTGGGTGTATTAGTATTATACATAGTCACGCTGGGGCCTGAGCTGCGTTACTGACGGGAGGAGCTGGGTGTATTAGTATTATACATAGTCACGCTGGGGCGTGAGCTGCGTTACTGACGGGAGGAGCTGGGTGTATTAGTATTACACGTAGTCACGCTGGGGCCTGAGCTGCGTTACTGACGGGAGGAGCTGGGTGTATTAGTATTACACGTAGTCACGCTGGGGCCTGAGCTGCGTTACTGACGGGAGGAGCTGGGTGTGTTAGTATTACACACAGTCACGCTGGGGCCTGAGCTGCGTTACTGACGGGAGGAGCTGGGTGTATTAGTATTATACATAGTCACGCTGGGGTCTGAGCTGCGTTACTGACGGGAGGAGCTGGGTGTATTAGTATTACACATAGTCACGCTGGGGCCTGAGCTGCGTTACTGACGGGAGGAGCTGGGTGTATTAGTATTACACATAGTCACGCTGGGGCCTGAGCTGCGTTACTGACGGGAGGAGCTGGGTGTATTAGTATTACACATAGTCACGCTGGGGCCTGAGCTGCGTTACTGACGGGAGGAGCTGGGTGTATTAGTATTACACATAGTCACGCTGGGGCCTGAGCCGCGTTACTGACGGGAGGAGCTGGGTGTATTAGTATTACACATAGTCACGCTGGGGCCTGAGCTGCGTTACTGACGGGAGGAGCTGGGTGTATTAGTATTATACAGTCACGCTGGGGCCTGAGCTGCGTTACTGACGGGAGGAGCTGGGTGTATTAGTATTACACATAGTCACGCTGGGGCCTGAGCTGTGTTACCTCTCTCACATTTGCCCCTCACATTCAAAACATTTCTAAAACCTGTCGCTTTTTCCTCCGCAATATAACAAAGATACGCCCTTTCCTCTGTTGCTCGACTGCTAAAACTCTGACTCAGGCCCTCATTCTCTCCCGTCTTGATTACTGTAACCTCCTGCTGTCCGGCCTTCCTGCCTCTCACCTGTCTCCCCTACAATCTATCCTAAATGCTGCTGCCAGAATCACTCTACTCTTTCCTAGATCTGTCTCAGCATCTCCCCTCATGAAATCCCTCTCCTGGCTTCCTATCAAATCCCGCATCTCACACTCCATTCTTCTCCTCACTTTTAAAGCTTTACACTCTTCTGCCCCTCCTTACATCTCAGCCCTAATTTCTCGTTATGCACCATCCAGACTCTTGCGTTCTTCTCAAGGATGTCTTCTTTCTACCCCCTTTGTATCTAAAGCCCTCTCCCGCCTTAAACCTTTTTCATTGAGTGCCCCACACCTCTGGAATGCCCTTCCCCTCAGTACCCGACTAGCACCCTCTCTATCCACCTTTAAGACCCACCTTAAGACACACTTGCTTAAAGAAGCATATGAATAGGACTGTGGCTATTCTGAACACATGGCACATAAAGCTTGGCCCCCTGCAGATGCACTTACCAGAACTCCCTCCTACTGTCTCTGTACGTTCTCCCTACCTACCAATTAGACTGTAAGCTCCTCGGAGCAGGGACTCCTCTTCCTTAATGTTACTTTTATGTCTAAAGCACTTATTCCCATGATCTGTTATTTATATTATCTGTTATTTATTGGATTACCACATGTATTACTGCTGTGAAGCGCTATGTACATTAATGGCGCTATATAAATAAAGACATACAATACAATACAATACAATACTGACGGGAGGAGCTGGGTGTATTAGTATTACACATAGTCACGCTGGGGCCTGAGCTGCGTTACTGACGGGAGGAGCTGGGTGTATTAGTATTACACATAGTCACGCTGGGGCCTGAGCTGCGTTACTGACGGGAGGAGCTGGGTGTATTAGTATTACACATAGTCACGCTGGGGCCTGAGCCGCGTTACTGACGGGAGGAGCTGGGTGTATTAGTATTACACATAGTCACGCTGGGGTCTGAGCTGCGTTACTGACGGGAGGAGCTGGGTGTATTAGTATTATACATAGTCACGCTGGGGCCTGAGCTGCGTTACTGACGGGAGGAGCTGGGTGTATTAGTATTATACATAGTCACGCTGGGGCCTGAGCTGCGTTACTGACGGGAGGAGCTGGGTGTATTAGTATTACACATAGTCACGCTGGGGCCTGAGCTGCGTTACTGACGGGAGGAGCTGGGTGTATTAGTATTACACATAGTCACGCTGGGGCCTGAGCCGCGTTACTGACGGGAGGAGCTGGGTGTATTAGTATTACACATAGTCACGCTGGGGCCTGAGCTGCGTTACTGACGGGAGGAGCTGGGTGTGTTAGTATTATACATAGTCACGCTGGGGCCTGAGCTGCGTTACTGACGGGAGGAGCTGGGTGTATTAGTATTATACATAGTCACGCTGGGGCCTGAGCTGCGTTACTGACGGGAGGAGCTGGGTGTATTAGTATTACACATAGTCACGCTGGGGCCTGAGCTGCGTTACTGACGGGAGGAGCTGGGTGTATTAGTATTACACATAGTCACGCTGGGGCCTGAGCTGCGTTACTGACGGGAGGAGCTGGGTGTATTAGTATTACACATAGTCACGCTGGGGCCTGAGCCGCGTTACTGACGGGAGGAGCTGGGTGTATTAGTATTACACATAGTCACGCTGGGGCCTGAGCTGCGTTACTGACGGGAGGAGCTGGGTGTATTAGTATTACACATAGTCACGCTGGGGCCTGAGCTGCGTTACTGACGGGAGGAGCTGGGTGTATTAGTATTATACATAGTCACGCTGGGGCCTGAGCTGCGTTACTGACGGGAGGAGCTGGGTGTATTAGTATTACACATAGTCACGCTGGGGCCTGAGCTGCGTTACTGACGGGAGGAGCTGGGTGTATTAGTATTACACATAGTCACGCTGGGGCCTGAGCTGCGTTACTGACGGGAGGAGCTGGGTGTATTAGTATTATACACAGTCACGCTGGGGCCTGAGCTGCGTTACTGACGGGAGGAGCTGGGTGTATTAGTATTACACATAGTCACGCTGGGGCCTGAGCTGCGTTACTGACGGGAGGAGCTGGGTGTATTAGTATTATACATAGTCACGCTGGGGCCTGAGCTGCGTTACTGACGGGAGGAGCTGGGTGTATTAGTATTATACATAGTCACGCTGGGGCCTGAGCTGCGTTACTGACGGGAGGAGCTGGGTGTATTAGTATTATACATAGTCACGCTGGGGCCTGAGCTGCGTTACTGACGGGAGGAGCTGCGTGTATTAGTATTATACATAGTCACGCTGGGGCCTGAGCTGCGTTACTGACGGGAGGAGCTGGGTGTATTAGTATTACACATAGTCACGCTGGGGCCTGAGCTGCGTTACTGACGGGAGGAGCTGGGTGTATTAGTATTATACACAGTCACGCTGGGGCCTGAGCCGCGTTACTGACGGGAGGAGCTGGGTGTATTAGTATTATACACAGTCACGCTGGGGCCTGAGCCGCGTTACTGACGGGAGGAGCTGGGTGTATTAGTATTACACATAGTCACGCTGGGGCCTGAGCTGCGTTACTGACGGGAGGAGCTGGGTGTATTAGTATTATACATAGTCACGCTGGGGTCTGAGCTGCGTTACTGACGGAGGAGCTGGGTGTATTAGTATTACACATAGTCACGCTGGGGCCTGAGCTGCGTTACTGACGGGAGGAGCTGGGTGTATTAGTATTATACATAGTCACGCTGGGGCCTGAGCTGCGTTACTGACGGGAGGAGCTGGGTGTATTAGTATTACACATAGTCACGCTGGGGCCTGAGCTGCGTTACTGACGGGAGGAGCTGGGTGTATTAGTATTACACATAGTCACGCTGGGGCCTGAGCTGCGTTACTGACGGGAGGAGCTGGGTGTATTAGTATTACACATAGTCACGCTGGGGCCTGAGCCGCGTTACTGACGGGAGGAGCTGGGTGTATTAGTATTACACATAGTCACGCTGGGGCCTGAGCTGCGTTACTGACGGGAGGAGCTGGGTGTATTAGTATTACACATAGTCACGCTGGGGCCTGAGCTGCGTTACTGACGGGAGGAGCTGGGTGTATTAGTATTACACATAGTCACGCTGGGGCCTGAGCTGCGTTACTGACGGGAGGAGCTGGGGGTATTAGTATTATACATAGTCACGCTGGGGCCTGAGCTGCGTTACTGACGGGAGGAGCTGGGGGTATTAGTATTATACATAGTCACGCTGGGGCCTGAGCTGCGTTACTGACGGGAGGAGCTGGGTGTATTAGTATTACACATAGTCACGCTGGGGCCTGAGCTGCGTTACTGACGGGAGGAGCTGGGCGTATTAGTATTACACATAGTCACGCTGGGGCCTGAGCCGCGTTACTGACGGGAGGAGCTGGGTGTATTAGTATTACACATAGTCACGCTGGGGCCTGAGCTGCGTTACTGACGGGAGGAGCTGGGTGTATTAGTATTACACATAGTCACGCTGGGGCCTGAGCTGCGTTACTGACGGGAGGAGCTGGGTGTATTAGTATTATACATAGTCACGCTGGGGTCTGAGCTGCGTTACTGACGGAGGAGCTGGGTGTATTAGTATTACACATAGTCACGCTGGGGCCTGAGCTGCGTTACTGACGGGAGGAGCTGGGTGTATTAGTATTACACATAGTCACGCTGGGGCCTGAGCTGCGTTACTGACGGGAGGAGCTGGGTTTTTTAGTATTACACATAGTCACGCTGGGGCCTGAGCTGCGTTACTGACGGGAGGAGCTGGGTGTATTAGTATTACACATAGTCACGCTGGGGCCTGAGCTGCGTTACTGACGGGAGGAGCTGGGTGTATTAGTATTACACATAGTCACGCTGGGGCCTGAGCCGCGTTACTGACGGGAGGAGCTGGGCGTATTAGTATTACACATAGTCACGCTGGGGTCTGAGCTGCGTTACTGACGGGAGGAGCTGGGTGTATTAGTATTACACATAGTCACGCTGGGGCCTGAGCTGCGTTACTGACGGGAGGAGCTGGGTGTATTAGTATTATACATAGTCACGCTGGGGCCTGAGCTGCGTTACTGACGGGAGGAGCTGGGTGTATTAGTATTACACATAGTCACGCTGGGGTCTGAGCTGCGTTACTGACGGGAGGAGCTGGGCGTATTAGTATTATACATAGTCACGCTGGGGCCTGAGCTGCGTTACTGACGGGAGGAGCTGGGTGTATTAGTATTATACATAGTCACGCTGGGGCCTGAGCTGCGTTACTGACGGGAGGAGCTGGGTGTATTAGTATTATACATAGTCACGCTGGGGCCTGAGCTGCGTTACTGACGGGAGGAGCTGGGTGTATTAGTATTACACATAGTCACGCTGGGGCCTGAGCTGCGTTACTGACGGGAGGAGCTGGGTGTATTAGTATTATACATAGTCACGCTGGGGCCTGAGCTGCGTTACTGACGGGAGGAGCTGGGTGTATTAGTATTACACATAGTCACGCTGGGGCCTGAGCCTGCGTTACTGACGGGAGGAGCTGGGTGTATTAGTATTACACATAGTCACGCTGGGGCCTGAGCTGCGTTACTGACGGGAGGAGCTGGGTGTATTAGTATTATACATAGTCACGCTGGGGCCTGAGCTGCGTTACTGACGGGAGGAGCTGGGTGTATTAGTATTATACATAGTCACGCTGGGGCCTGAGCTGCGTTACTGACGGGAGGAGCTGGGTGTATTAGTATTATACATAGTCACGCTGGGGCCTGAGCTGCGTTACTGACGGGAGGAGCTGGGTGTATTAGTATTATACATAGTCACGCTGGGGCCTGAGCTGCGTTACTGACGGGAGGAGCTGGGTGTATTAGTATTATACATAGTCACGCTGGGGCCTGAGCTGCGTTACTGACGGGAGGAGCTGGGTGTATTAGTATTATACATAGTCACGCTGGGGCCTGAGCTGCGTTACTGACGGGAGGAGCTGGGTGTATTAGTATTACACATAGTCACGCTGGGGCCTGAGCTGCGTTACTGACGGGAGGAGCTGGGTGTATTAGTATTACACATAGTCACGCTGGGGGCCTGAGCTGCGTTACTGACGGGAGGAGCTGGGTGTATTAGTATTACACATAGTCACGCTGGGGCCTGAGCTGCGTTACTGACGGGAGGAGCTGGGTGTATTAGTATTATACATAGTCACGCTGGGGTCTGAGCTGCGTTACTGACGGGAGGAGCTGGGTGTATTAGTATTACACATAGTCACGCTGGGGCCTGAGCTGCGTTACTGACGGGAGGAGCTGGGTGTATTAGTATTACACGTAGTCACGCTGGGGCCTGAGCTGCGTTACTGACGGGAGGAGCTGGGTGTATTAGTATTACACATAGTCACGCTGGGGCCTGAGCTGCGTTACTGACGGGAGGAGCTGGGTGTATTAGTATTACACATAGTCACGCTGGGGCCTGAGCTGCGTTACTGACGGGAGGAGCTGGGTGTATTAGTATTATACATAGTCACGCTGGGGGCCTGAGCTGCGTTACTGACGGGAGGAGCTGGGTGTATTAGTATTATACATAGTCACGCTGGGGCCCTGAGCTGCGTTACTGACGGGAGGAGCTGGGTGTATTAGTATTATACATAGTCACGCTGGGGCCTGAGCTGCGTTACTGACGGGAGGAGCTGGGTGTATTAGTATTACACATAGTCACGCTGGGGCCTGAGCTGCGTTACTGACGGGAGGAGCTGGGTGTATTAGTATTACACATAGTCACGCTGGGGCCTGAGCTGCGTTACTGACGGGAGGAGCTGGGTGTATTAGTATTATACATAGTCACGCTGGGGCCTGAGCTGCGTTACTGACGGGAGGAGCTGGGTGTATTAGTATTATACATAGTCACGCTGGGGCCTGAGCTGCGTTACTGACGGGAGGAGCTGGGTGTATTAGTATTACACATAGTCACGCTGGGGCCTGAGCTGCGTTACTGACGGGAGAAGCTGGGTGTATTAGTACTACACATAGTCACGCTGGGGCCTGAGCTGCGTTACTGACGGGAGGAGCTGGGTGTATTAGTATTACACATAGTCACGCTGGGGCCTGAGCTGCGTTACTGACGGGAGGAGCTGGGTGTATTAGTATTACACATAGTCACGCTGGGGCCTGAGCCGCGTTACTGACGGGAGGAGCTGGGTGTATTAGTATTATACATAGTCACGCTGGGGGCCTGAGCTGCGTTACTGACGGGAGGGAGCTGGGTGTATTAGTATTACACATAGTCACGCTGCGGCCTGAGCTGCGTTACTGACGGGAGGAGCTGGGTGTATTAGTATTACACATAGTCACGCTGGGGCCTGAGCTGCGTTACTGACGGGAGGAGCTGGGTGTATTAGTATTACACATAGTCACGCTGGGGCCTGAGCTGCGTTACTGACGGGAGGAGCTGGGTGTATTAGTATTACACATAGTCACGCTGGGGCCTGAGCCGCGTTACTGACGGGAGGAGCTGGTGTATTAGTATTATACATAGTCACGCTGGGGCCTGAGCTGCGTTACTGACGGGAGGAGCTGGGTGTATTAGTATTACACATAGTCACGCTGGGGCCTGAGCTGCGTTACTGACGGGAGGAGCTGGGTGTATTAGTATTATACATAGTCACGCTGGGGCCTGAGCTGCGTTACTGACGGGAGGAGCTGGGTGTATTAGTATTACACATAGTCACGCTGGGGCCTGAGCTGCGTTACTGACGGGAGGAGCTGGGTGTATTAGTATTACACATAGTCACGCTGGGGCCTGAGCTGCGTTACTGACGGGAGGAGCTGGGTGTATTAGTATTATACATAGTCACGCTGGGGTCTGAGCTGCGTTACTGACGGGAGGAGCTGGGTGTATTAGTATTATACATAGTCACGCTGGGGCCTGAGCTGCGTTACTGACGGGAGGAGCTGGGTGTATTAGTATTACACATAGTCACGCTGGGGCCTGAGCTGCGTTACTGACGGGAGGAGCTGGGTGTATTAGTATTACACATAGTCACGCTGGGGGCCTGAGCTGCGTTACTGACGGGAGGAGCTGGGTGTATTAGTATTATACATAGTCACGCTGGGGCCTGAGCTGCGTTACTGACGGGAGGAGCTGGGTGTATTAGTATTACACATAGTCACGCTGGGGCGTGAGCTGCGTTACTGACGGGAGGAGCTGGGTGTATTAGTATTATACATAGTCACGCTGGGGCTGAGCTGCGTTACTGACGGGAGGAGCTGGGTGTGTTAGTATTATACATAGTCACGCTGGGGCCTGAGCTGCGTTACTGACGGGAGGAGCTGGGTGTATTAGTATTACACATAGTCACGCTGGGGCCTGAGCTGCGTTACTGACGGGAGGAGCTGGGTGTATTAGTATTACACATAGTCACGCTGGGGCCTGAGCTGCGTTACTGACGGGAGGAGCTGGGTGTATTAGTATTATACATAGTCACGCTGGGGTCTGAGCTGCGTTACTGACGGGAGGAGCTGGGTGTATTAGTATTATACATAGTCACGCTGGGGCCTGAGCTGCGTTACTGACGGGAGGAGCTGGGTGTATTAGTATTACACATAGTCACGCTGGGGCCTGAGCCGCGTTACTGACGGGAGGAGCTGGGTGTATTAGTATTATACATAGTCACGCTGGGGCCTGAGCTGCGTTACTGACGGGAGGAGCTGGGTGTATTAGTATTACACATAGTCACGCTGGGGCCTGAGCTGCGTTACTGACGGGAGGAGCTGGGTGTATTAGTATTATACATAGTCACGCTGGGGCCTGAGCTGCGTTACTGACGGGAGGAGCTGGGTGTATTAGTATTACACATAGTCACGCTGGGGCCTGAGCTGCGTTACTGACGGGAGGAGCTGGGTGTATTAGTATTACACATAGTCACGCTGGGCCTGAGCTGCGTTACTGACGGGAGGAGCTGGGTGTATTAGTATTACACATAGTCACGCTGGGGCCTGAGCTGCGTTACTGACGGGAGGAGCTGGGTGTATTAGTATTATACATAGTCACGCTGGGGCCTGAGCTGCGTTACTGACGGGAGGAGCTGGGTGTATTAGTATTACACATAGTCACGCTGGGGCCTGAGCCGCGTTACTGACGGGAGGAGCTGGGTGTATTAGTATTACACATAGTCACGCTGGGGCCTGAGCTGCGTTACTGACGGGAGGAGCTGGGTGTATTAGTATTATACATAGTCACGCTGGGGCCTGAGCTGCGTTACTGACGGGAGGAGCTGGGTGTATTAGTATTATACATAGTCACGCTGGGGCCTGAGCTGCGTTACTGACGGGAGGAGCTGGGTGTATTAGTATTACACATAGTTACGCTGGGGCCTGAGCTGCGTTACTGACGGGAGGAGCTGGGTGTATTAGTATTACACATAGTCACGATGGGGCCTGAGCTGCGTTACTGACGGGAGGAGCTGGGTGTATTAGTATTACACATAGTCACGCTGGGGCCTGAGCTGCGTTACTGACGGGAGGAGCTGGGTGTATTAGTATTATACATAGTCACGCTGGGGTCTGAGCTGCGTTACTGACGGGAGGAGCTGGGTGTATTAGTATTACACATAGTCACGCTGGGGCCTGAGCTGCGTTACTGACGGGAGGAGCTGGGCGTATTAGTATTACACATAGTCACGCTGGGGCCTGAGCTGCGTTACTGACGGGAGGAGCTGGGTGTATTAGTATTACACACAGTCACGCTGGGGCCTGAGCTGCGTTACTGACGGGAGGAGCTGGGTGTATTAGTATTATACATAGTCACGCTGAGGCCTGAGCTGCGTTACTGACGGGAGGAGCTGGGGTATTAGTATTATACATAGTCACGCTGGGGCCTGAGCTGCGTTACTGACGGGGAGGAGCTGGGTGTGTTAGTATTATACATAGTCACGCTGGGACCTGAGCTACGTTACTGACGGGAGGAGCTGGGCGTATTAGTATTACACATAGTCACGCTGGGGCCTGAGCCGCGTTACTGACGGGAGGAGCTGGGTGTATTAGTATTACACATAGTCACGCTGGGGTCTGAGCTGCGTTACTGACGGGAGGAGCTGGGTGTATTAGTATTACACATAGTCACGCTGGGGTCTGAGCTGCGTTACTGACGGGAGGAGCTGGGTGTATTAGTATTACACACAGTCACGCTGGGGCCTGAGCTGCGTTACTGACGGGAGGAGCTGGGTGTATTAGTATTACACATAGTCACGCTGGGGCCTGAGCTGCGTTACTGACGGGAGGAGCTGGGTGTATTAGTATTATACATAGTCACGCTGGGGCCTGAGCTGCGTTACTGACGGGAGGAGCTGGATGTATTAGTATTACACATAGTCACGCTGGGGCCTGAGCTGCGTTACTGACGGGAGGAGCTGGGTGTATTAGTATTACACATAGTCACGCTGGGGCCTGAGCTGCGTTACTGACGGGAGGGAGCTGGGTGTATTAGTATTACACATAGTCACGCTGGGGCCTGAGCTGCGTTACTGACGGGAGGAGCTGGGTGTATTAGTATTATACATAGTCACGCTGGGGCCTGAGCTGCGTTACTGACGGGAGGAGCTGGGTGTATTAGTATTACACATAGTCACGCTGGGGCCTGAGCCTGCGTTACTGACGGGAGGAGCTGGGTGTATTAGTATTACACATAGTCACGCTGGGGCCTGAGCTGCGTTACTGACGGAGGAGCTGGGTGTATTAGTATTACACATAGTCACGCTGGGGCCTGAGCTGCGTTACTGACGGGAGGAGCTGGGTGTATTAGTATTACACATAGTCACGCTGGGGCCTGAGCTGCGTTACTGACGGGAGGAGCTGGGTGTATTAGTATTATACATAGTCACGCTGGGGCCTGAGCTGCGTTACTGACGGGAGGAGCTGGGTGTATTAGTATTACACATAGTCACGCTGGGGCCTGAGCTGCGTTACTGACGGGAGGAGCTGGGTGTATTAGTATTATACATAGTCACGCTGGGGCCTGAGCTGCGTTACTGACGGGAGGAGCTGGGTGTATTAGTATTACACATAGTCACGCTGGGGCCTGAGCTGCGTTACTGACGGGAGGAGCTGGGTGTATTAGTATTATACATAGTCACGCTGGGGCCTGAGCTGCGTTACTGACGGGAGGAGCTGGGTGTATTAGTATTATACATAGTCACGCTGGGGCCTGAGCTGCGTTACCGACGGGAGGAGCTGGTGTATTAGTATTACACATAGTCACGCTGGGGCCTGAGCTGCGTTACTGACGGAGGAGCTGGTGTATTAGTATTACACATAGTCACGCTGGGGGCCTGAGCCGCGTTACTGACGGGGAGGAGCTGGGGGGTATTAGTATTACACATAGTCACGCTGGGGCCTGAGCCTGCGTTACTGACGGGAGGAGCTGGGGTGTATTAGTATTACACATAGTCACGCTGGGGCCTGAGCTGCGTTACTGACGGGAGGAGCTGGGTGTATTAGTATTACTACATAGTCACGCTGGGCCTGAGCTGCGTTACTGACGGGGAGGAGCTGGGTGTATTAGTATTACACATAGTCACGCTGGGGCCTGAGCTGCGTTACTGACGGGAGGAGCTGGGTGTATTAGTATTATACATAGTCACGCTGGGGCCTGAGCTGCGTTACTGACGGGAGGAGCTGGGTGTATTAGTATTACACATAGTCACGCTGGGGGCCTGAGCTGCGTTACTGACGGGAGGAGCTGGGTGTATTAGTATTACACATAGTCACGCTGGGGCCTGAGCTGCGTTACTGACGGGAGGAGCTGGGTGTATTAGTATTACACATAGTCACGCTGGGGCCTGAGCTGCGTTACTGACGGGAGGAGCTGGGTGTATTAGTATTACACATAGTCACGCTGGGGCCTGAGCTGCGTTACTGACGGGAGGAGCTGGGTGTATTAGTATTATACATAGTCACGCTGGGGCCTGAGCTGCGTTACTGACGGGAGGAGCTGGGTGTGTTAGTATTACACATAGTCACGCTGGGGCCTGAGCTGCGTTACTGACGGGAGGAGCTGGGTGTATTAGTATTACACATAGTCACTGCTGGGGCCTGAGCTGCGTTACTGACGGGAGGGAGCTGGGTGTATTAGTATTGACACATAGTCACGCTGGGGGGCCTGAGCTGCGTTACTGACGGGAGGAGCTGGGTGTATTAGTATTATACATAGTCACGCTGGGGCCTGAGCTGCGTTACTGACGGGAGGAGCTGGGTGTGTTAGTATTACACATAGTCACGCTG